>NW_025301242.1:0-891 GCF_018294505.1 Triticum aestivum
ATTGCTACCACCCCAGGCCCCCCGTCCCGCCTAACCCTGTAGCGTTTGACCACGGGATCTAGCCATTTGACTTTGCACGGACGGGCTTTGAGCAGTGGACCTATCTACCCGGTTGTGTTAGGTCAGCCCATAGGAACACATTGGAGCAACATCCGGGCCAGACCCACAGCAAGATCCCCTCCGTGTTGACCCGACGCGTCCGTTTCCCCCTCCAGGTGCCGGCTGCGGCGCCGTCCGTGAGGGGGGGCCACACCCCAGAGACGTGTGCCGGGCGTTGTTACCCGCCACAACACTTCCAGACTTGTGAGATGCCGCCTACGCAAGATTTGGCGGCATGCCAGCCCCCGGAGGCCGCCGGCCACAGTCGTAGACACGCGAAGAGCAATCCGCGTAGAGGGAATTGTTCAGATACTACTCCATCACGAACAATTATGAAAAATTACCATCAGTCCTATAGCACATGTGCCCACGTCGTGTAAAAAACTGATGATTTTATCACGCTCCGAGTATTTAATAATATTCACGCCGCAACGTTACCGCAGAACGTCTACTACCGTGTCATCGCCATTCGTGAGGGGGGGCACACCCCGGAGACGCGTGCCGCCTCTTCGGAAATTCCACCACACCACCCCGCATGTATGAGGGCCCGGTGCGACGCTCGGGTGGCATTGGTACCCCCCAGGGCCCCCGTCCCGCCTAACCCTGTAGCGTTTGACCACGGGATCTAGCCCTTTGACTTTGCACGGACGGGCTTTGAGCAGTGGACCTATCCACCCGGTTGTGGTAGGTCAGCCCATAGGAACACTTTGGAGCAACATCCGGGCCAGACCCACAGCAAGATCCCCTCCGTGTAGAGCCGACGCGTCCGTTTCCCCCCTCCAGGTGCCGGCG
>NW_025301243.1:0-891 GCF_018294505.1 Triticum aestivum
CTCACGGACGGCGCCGCCGCCGGGACCTGGAGGGGGGAAACGGACGCGTCGGGTCTACACGGAGGGGATCTTGCTGTGGGTCTGGCCCGGATGTTGCTCCAAAGTGTTCCTATGGGCTGACCTACCACAACCGGGTGGATAGGTCCACTGCTCAAAGCCCGTCCGTGAAAAGTCAAAGGGCTAGATCCCGTGGTCAAACGCTACAGGGTTAGGCGGGACGGGGGCCCTGGGGGGTAGCAATGCCACCCGAGCGTCGCACCGGGCCCCCATACATGCGGGGTGGTGTGGTGGCATGTCCGAAGAGGCGGCACACGTCTCCGGGGGGTGCCCGCCCTCACGAACGGCGATGACACGGTAGTAGACGTTCTGCGGTAACGATGCGGCGTGAATATTATTAAATACTCGGAGCACGATAAAATCATGAGTTTTTTACACGACGCGGGCACATGTGTTGTAGGACTGATGGTAATTTTTCATAATTGTTCGTGATGGAGTAGTATCTAAACAATTCCCTCTATGCGGATTGCTCTTCGCGTGTCTACGGCTGTGGCCGGCGGCCTCCGGGGGCTAGCATGGCGCCAAATCTTGCATAGGCGGCCTCTCACAAGTCTGGAAGAGTTGTGGCGGGTGCAAACGCCCGGCACGCGTCTCCGGGGTGTGCCCCTCACGGACGGCGCCGCCGCCGGCACCTGGAGGGGGGAAACGGACGCGTCTGGTCTACACGGAGGGGATCTTGCTGTGGGTCTGGCCCGGATGTTGCTCCAAAGTGTTCCTATGGGCTGACCTACCACAACCGGGTGGATAGGTCCACTGCTCAAAGCCCGTCCGTGCAAAGTCAAAGGGCTAGATCCCGTGGTCAAACGCTACAGGGTTAGGCGGGACGGGGGCCCT
>NW_025301244.1:0-891 GCF_018294505.1 Triticum aestivum
CCTCGTACGCCGCCCGCCGGCCTCCCTCGCCCACCGCGCCGCCTCTCGCCCGCCCTCAACGCCGCCGGCCGGCCTCGCTGCCGCGCGCGCCTCTCTACAGAGAGCGAGATCGTGGAGAGAGAGAGAGAATTTTTTTCTTTTTTTTTCTTTTTTTTGTTCTTTTTAATTTTAACTAGTTAATTAGTTTAACAAAAACGGTAAAATAACTTAAAACTTGATAATTAACAAAAAAAACCGTAAAATTTGATAATTAACAAAAAAACGTATATACGGAGAGGGGGCGGCGAGGGGGGCGGCGATGCGCGCGGTGTTTTTTTTAGGGATCGAGAGGGGGCGGCGAGGGTTATACATGTGTGTTGTCCTCGCCTCCCTCTCCGTGACGCCATCGTCTGTCGCCCCGTCTCGCGCTCTACCGCGACACCCTCTCCCACCCCTTCCTCGCCCCCTCCTTTTGCCACCGCCCTTTCGCCACCGCCACCGCCACCGCCACCCTTCTTCACTTAATTAATTTGTTTTTACTACATGTTTTCAGGACTGACATAATGGCGGACGATAGAGCTGACCCGATTATGGACAACTATGATCCGGACGGTGAAGCACATATGTTCGGCATCATAAACGGCGATATTCTATATGTGCCGACCGGACAAGAAGAAGATGATATCTCTTCTTATCTGAACCTTGACGGTGAAGATGAAGGGCGCCGTCAGCAAGATGATGCCGAACAAACGTCGATAAACGACGATCTTCAAATGGAAGTAGCAACCACCTCCGGCGCCGAGGTATATATATACATTGAGCCTCTGGTGATACAAACTAACTGATTTGAATAAATATGTGTGTACTAACGCGCGCGACTCTCTTTCTTATTTTAGCCCTCGGCCGGATCGT
>NW_025301245.1:0-891 GCF_018294505.1 Triticum aestivum
AGCTCAAAATAATTAGTAAATGCATGAAAAATAACAAATGAAGTCAGAAAGGATTGAAAAATGATGATGTGGCTTTGAATGGTGCATTTTGAACACACAAAAAGTCAGGAGTTCAAATAAGTTTTAAGAAATGAAATCCCTTTGTAACAGACGAGTTTCCGGATGAAATCCTGATACTTTGAAAGAGATTGTCCGTTTTGTACACGAAGTGCATCCAGTTTTTGCCATAACCCTCTCAACTTTCTTGCACATGCTATGTGGATGAAAATACCATACCAACTTTCAACCTTTTTAGAGTTCATTTGAAATGCTTTTCAATTTTAGGGTCTTATAGCTCAAAATAATTAGTAAATGCATGAAAAATAACAAATGAAGTCAGAAAGGATTGAAAAATGATGATGTGGCTTTGAATGGTGCATTTTGAACACACAAAAAGTCAGGAGTTCAAATAAGTTTTAAAAAATGAAATCCCTTTGTAACAGACGAGTTTCCGGATGAAATCCTGATAATTTGAAAGAGATTGTCCGTTTTGTACACGAAGTGCATCCATTTTTTGCCGTAACCCTCTCAACTTTCTTGCACATGCTATGTGGATGAAATGATGATACCATGCAAACTTTCAACATTTTCAGAGTTCATTTGAAATGCTTTTCAATTTTAGGGTCTTATAGCTCAAAATAATTAGTAAATGCATGAAAAATAACAAATGAAGTCAGAAAGGATTGAAAAATGATGATGTGGCTTTGAATGGTGCATTTTGAACACACAAAAAGTCAGGAGTTCAAATAAGTTTTAAAAAATGAAATCCCTTTGTAACAGACGAGTTTTCGGATGAAATCCTGATACTTTGAAAGAGATTGTCCGTTTTGTACACGAAGTGCATCCAGTTTT
>NW_025301246.1:0-891 GCF_018294505.1 Triticum aestivum
AAAATTGTGAGTGTTGGTGACCGACACGTAAATGCACCCCGGTGTTCGTCAATCATGGAAATCACTTCGGGACCCCAAAACTGGGTAATAGTCCAGGAAACGGGCCAGAATCGGCACAATCTGCGAGTCTTGACGACCAGCACGTAAGCACATCTTGGGGTTCGACAAGCATGGAAATCGCTTTGGGACTGCAAAACGGTGAGTAATAGTCCATGAAAGAGCCCTGAATCGGTAAAACCTAGGGTTATTGATCAACAATACATAAACGCACCCCGGGTTTCGTCAATCATGGAAATTGCTCAGGGACATCAAATCAGTGAGTAATAGTCCATGAAACGGGCCAAAATCGGCCAAAACTTCAAATGTTGATGATCGACACATAAACACGCCGGTGTTCGTCGGCCGTGGAAATCACTACGTGAGCCAAAAACTGAGTTATAGTCCAAGAAACGGGCCAGAATCGGCCGAAACTGCAATTGTTGATGACCGATACATAAGCGCAGCTTGGGGTTCGACATCCATGGAAATCGCTTTGGGGCCCCAAAAATGTGAGTAATAGTCCATGAAACGGCCCAGAATCGACAAAAACCACGAGTGTTGATGACCGATACTTAAACGCACCATGGGGTTTGTTAATCGTGGAAATCACTCCGGGACCCCAAAACAGTCAGTAATAGTCCACGAAACGGGCCAGAATTGGCCAATACTATGATAGTTGATGACCAACACGTAAGCGCACCTTGGGGTTCAACAACTATGGAAATCTCTTCGTGACCGCAAAACGGTGAGTAATAGTCCATGAAACGGGCCAAAATCGTCAAAAACCGCGAGTGTTGATGTCTGACACGCAAACGCACCCCGGGGTTCGTTAATCATGGAAATCACTCTGGG
>NW_025301247.1:0-891 GCF_018294505.1 Triticum aestivum
GATCAGCACAAACCACACAAGCTTGCTCCTTCTTGGGAAGGCCCCTTCATCGTCACCAAGGTTCTCCACAACGGGGCGTATCGTCTTTACAACGTCGAGCATAATATCGACGAGCCCCGAGCTTGGAACGCGGAGCTACTCCGCCCGTTTTACACTTAAGCTTTATCACTCGGATGAGTTGCAATAAAGTACTTCTGTAGTTCATGGACCCCAAAATAATAAGTGTCATAGTTCCTCCATAATATCTGTCACTTTTTATTTTTTGTCCAATGAAATTCCCCTCAGTGGGTGACTTAGCTGCGAATCCGTTTCGCCTAAGTTTGTAAAAATCCTACCGAGTGAAGAGCAACCCTCTCACTCGGGGGCTTAGCTGCGAATCCGTTTCGCCTAAGGTATCAAATTCCTACCGAGTGGTGAACCAGACTCCCACTCGGAGGCTTAGCTGCGAATCCGTTTCGCCTAAGTTATCAAAATCCTACCGAGTGGTAAGCCAGCCTTCCACTCGGAGGCTTAGCTGCAGCCTCGTGCTCGCCTAAGTTATAAAAATCCTACCGAGTGGTAAGCCAGCCTTCCACTCGGAGGCTTAGCTGCAGTCCAAGCACTCGCCTAAGTTGTAAAAATCCTACCGAGTGGTAAGCC
Source organism: Triticum aestivum (assembly GCF_018294505.1). Lineage (NCBI taxonomy): Eukaryota > Viridiplantae > Streptophyta > Magnoliopsida > Poales > Poaceae > Triticum > Triticum aestivum. The sequence goes on from NW_025301247.1 coordinate 640, forward strand.
AGCCTTCCACTCGGAGGCTTAGCTGCAGCCTCGTGCTCGCCTAAGTTATAAAAATCCTACCGAGTGGTAAGCCAGCCTTCCACTCGGAGGCTTAGCTGCAGTCCAAGCACTCGCCTAAGTTGTAAAAATCCTACCGAGTGGTAAGCCAGCCTTCCACTCGGAGGCTTAGCTGCAGCCTCGTGCTCGCCTAAGTTATAAAAATCCTACCGAGTGGTAAGCCAGCCTTCCACTCGGAGGCTTAGCTGCAGCCTC
>NW_025301248.1:0-891 GCF_018294505.1 Triticum aestivum
GATTCTGGCCTGTTTCGTGGACTATTACTCACTGTTTTGGGGTCCCGGGTTAATTTCCACGATTAACGAACCCTGGGATGCGTTTACGTGTCGATCATCAACACTCGCGGTTTTTGTCGATTCTAACATGTTTCATGGACTATTACTCACCGTTTTGGGGTCCCAAAGCGATTTCCATGATTGTCGAACCCCAAGGTGCGCATACGTGTCGGTCATCCACACTCGCGTTTTTTGTCGATGCTGACCCGTTTCATGGGCTATTACTTAGTTTTGGGTTCCCGAAGCGGTTTCTATTGTTGTCGAACCACGGGGTGCTTTTACTTGCCAGTCATCAACACTCACCATTTTGGCCAATTCTGGTCCGTTTCCCGGACTATTACTCACCGTTTTCGGGTCCCGAAGTGATTCCCAAGACTAACGAACCCCGGGGTGTGTTTACGTGTCGGTCCTCAACACTCGTAGTTTTGGGTGATTCTGGCCCGTTTTGTGGACTATTACTCACTGTTTTGGGGTCCCGGAGTGATTTCCACGATTGACGAACCACGTGGTGCGATTGCGTGTCGGTCATCAACACTTGCTGTTTTTGTCGATTCTGACCCGTTTCATGGACTATTACTCAATATTGGGGTCCCGAAGCGATTTCCATGGTTTTTGAACCCCGGGGTGCCAACACTCGCAGTTTTGGCTGATTCTTGCCCGTTTCGTGGACTATTACTCACCGTTTTTGGGTCCCAAAGCGATTTCCATGGTTGTCGAACCCCAAGGTGCGCTTACGTGTCGGTCATCCACACTCGCAGTTTTTGTCCATGCTAACCCGTTTCATGGACTATTACTCAGTTTTGGGGTCCCGAAGCGATTTCCATGGTTGTCGAACCCCGGGGTGCGTTTACT
>NW_025301249.1:0-891 GCF_018294505.1 Triticum aestivum
ATGGTTAGCAGCAATAGAAACACACAAGAATATGATCCGACAGACTACGAACAAGTGGTGGTGGTGGGTGTCACAAATCCGTCAAGCAAATCTCAAATTCTTACCAGTTCTTACCCAGCAGCAGGCGGTGATCGGCAACCGTTGTAGTCAAAAACTCTCAAAGCTTGGATAGAGCGATTACCAGGGAGAGTCAAACGCACGACGTAGATGTATGTGGAGCTGGGAAGGCTTATAATATGGTAGCAAAAAGGGTCAGCAATAATCAATTCAGAGATGCAAAGTTGAATAAACGCTCAACGACGGTACTGTGCTGGTCCTAGGCTAGACTGTGCTAGAGACGCGAGCCTAGAACACTAACAAAATCACGGCGCGGCACGTAAAAAAGGGAAAAGCACACTCTGGAATTTTTTTTTTGCGAAAAATCACTATAATGGCGAGTGTCTCAAAACTCTTCTTAGCTCAAACTGACAGGATGGGCACGAAATTTTTTCGACCAATTTTTTTTTTTTTGACTGCCCGGACCCAAAAACTGGAAACGGGTCAAAAAAAACTTCCTATAATGGCACCTGTCTCAAAACACTCAAAAACACCTAAAAATAGGATAGCCAGATTTTTTTTCGAAAAATGCGTTTTCAAAAAATTTTGGGCCTAAACGGAGCGTGGCTACCCGACTCCGGCAAGGAAACACGAATCGGAATCTAGATGGATCTCGAAAACAAACCTAATATGACAAGAACTCGGATTGGTGGTGGATATATGGTGGTAGATGGCAGCGGTGGTGGAATATGACAGCTGTGGTGGTATATGGATACGGATTCGAAGCGGTGGCGGATAAACGGTGGTGGTAGATGGCAGGGGCGATGATGATGGTGCGGCGGCGGCGTGACAACT
>NW_025301250.1:0-890 GCF_018294505.1 Triticum aestivum
TGGACTATTACTCGCTGTTTTGGGGTCCCGGAGAGATTTCCACGATTGACGAACCTCTGGGTGCGTTTACGTGTCGGTCATCAACACTCGCAGGTTTTGTTGATTCCGACCCATTTCGTGGACTATTACTCACCGTTTTGGTGTCCCAAAGAGATTTCCATTTTTGTCGAACTCCAAGGTGTGCTTGCGTGTTGGTCGTCAAGACTCGCAGTTTTGGCCGATTGTGGCCCGTTTTCGAACTATTACACAGTTTTGGCATCCCGAAGTGATTTCCATGATTGACAAACCCTACGGTGCGCTTACTTGTCGGTCATCAACAATCGCAGTTTTGGCCGATTCTGGTCCGTTTGGTGCGCTATTATTCACCGTTTTGGGGTCCTAGAGCGATTTACACGATTTGCGATCCCCGGGGTGCGTTTATGTGTCGGTTATCAACACTCACCATTTTGCCCAATTCTGGTCCGTCTCATGGACTATTACTCAACGTTTTGGGGTCCCAGAGCGATTTCCACGATTCACGATCCCGGGGGTGCGTTTACGTGCCCGTCGTCAACACTCATAGTTCTGGCCAATTCTGACCCGTTTCGTGGACTATTACTCACCTTTTTGGGGTCCCGAAGCGATTTCCATAGTTGTTGAACCCAAAGATGCACTTACGTGTCGTTCATCAACACTCGCAGTTTTGGCCGATTCTGGCCCGTTTTGTGGACTATAACTCGCTGTTTCGGGTCCCGGAGGGATTTCCACGATTGACGAACCCCTGGTGCATTTATGTTCCGGTCATCAACAATCGCGGTTTTCTTTGATTCTGTCCCTTTCGTGGACTACTACTCACCGTTTTCGGGTCCTAAAGCGATTTCCATTGCTGTCGAACCCCAATGTGTGCTTAC
>NW_025301251.1:0-890 GCF_018294505.1 Triticum aestivum
CCCGACCCCGCCGCCGACCCCTAGCCCGCCGCCCGGAGCCCCGCCGGCGATCACCGGAGGTAGCCCAGCCCCGATCCGGTTTTCCCTAAAACCGATCCGGTTTATTTAAAAAAAAACTAGATTGGTTTTATTTTTTTTGGTTTTCTTATTTAACAAACGTTCACCGAACCGTTCGTTTCAATGAACGCGTTCGTTGGATTGGTTCTGTTAACGAACGTCCGTTATTTAAACCGTTCGTCGTTTTTTTTAATCGGATTTAATCCGTTATTTTTTCTGATTCGATTTCCGATCCAATTTTCAAATCTGTTTTATTTCTTGCTCGTTTATCGGAATTAGGTGATTCAAACGCCTGGAGTTTCGTAACGAAACCGCCGTTCCGACTAACCAACTTTCACAGAGTTTTGCTACTGTGAAATTTTGACCTAATTTCAGATTTCTAAACCGAGTCGTTCTCTCTCGAGTTCCGACTTTCGATGCCTTATTTGATTCGATTCTTTTGCAACCAGGGTTCTTAAGTTGAACTCTCTGGTTAGATCTTTTATTCGAGATTTCCCTGTGCATTAGATGAGTACTTATTGTATGCTTGTTGTTTGTCTGCGTTAGATCACCCGGAGTGCGCCGCTTGTTACTTCGAATCTCTAGGTCACGCGGATCATCAGCAAGGCAAGTAACACTTGATCATATCTTTCCTACTACCCAGTTTATTGCATTAGATCAAACCCTCAAACACTTGCATTGTTTAGGATCTAAATTAAATTGTGGGATTGGGAAGTAGAATTGAGGTAGTACCTATTACCTGTTACTTATGAAACCTTGGGAGTTACTTCTACGTTTGCTTATTATGCTATGCTATGCTAGTAGACGTGGATTGGGTGAGTGAATATCCATGA
>NW_025301252.1:0-890 GCF_018294505.1 Triticum aestivum
ACCAACCAAAACAGTGGTGTCCGCTTTGATGCAGCAACCGAGAATGGGCAAGAGGTCACATATTATGGTTACATAGAGGAGATATGGGAACTTGACTATGGACCCTCCTTTAAGGTCCCTTTGTTCCGGTGCAAATGGTTCAAGCTAACAGGAGGTGGGGTAAAGGTGGACCAGCAATACGGAATGACAATGGTGGATTTCAACAATCTTGGTTACCTTGACGAACCATTCGTCCTAGCGAAAGATGTCGCTCAGGTTTTCTATGTGAAGGACATGAGTAGCAAACCGAGGAAACGGAAAGATAAGAAAACGATCAGTACATCATGCGATGATCCAAAGCGCCACATTGTTCTTTCAGGGAAAAGAAACATCGTGGGAGTGGAGGACAAGACAGACATGTCAGAAGATTATAATATGTTTGCTGAAATTCCGCCCTTCAAAGTGAACACGGACCCAAGCATTAAGTTAAATGATAAGGATGCTCCATGGATACGGCACAATCGTAAGCAAGCAGGGACACAAGGGAAGAAATGATGTGTAATAATTTATTGTACCAAACTTTGTTGAATGGATCATGTGAATTATATTACCCGTGATGTGTTTGGTGTCCATTTTCGAATGATACATGAAATTTGGAGTGATGTAGTCCATGACGCTCTGCAGAGTCCGGCCGTACCACCATAGCCGACGACCGGCCTCTGGTATATTATTTTGAATTGAATTAGTTTTATTTTTCTGAATTTTTTGATATATTATTTGTATTTTTAGAATTTTGAATTGAATTAGTTTTATTTTTCTGAATTTTTTGATATATTATTTGTATTTTTAGAATTTTGAATTGAATTAGTTTTATTTTTCTGAATTTTTTGATATATTATTTGTATTTTTAA
>NW_025301253.1:0-890 GCF_018294505.1 Triticum aestivum
AGTCATTTCCATGATTGACGAACCCCAGGGTGCGTTTACGTGTCGGTCATCAACACTCACATATTTGGCCGAATCGTGTCCGTTTCGTGCACTATTACTCAATGTTTTGGAGACCCAGAGGGATTTCCACGATTGATGAACCCCGGGGTGCATTTATGTGTCTGTCGTCAACACTCACAGTTTTGGCCAATTCTGACATGTTTCGTGGACTATTACTCACGGTTTTGGGGTCCCGAAGTGATTTCCATAGTTGTTGAACTCCAAGGTGTGCTTACGTGTTGGTCATCAACACTCGCAGTTTTGGCCGATTCTGGCCCGTTTCATGGACTATTACTCACCGTTTTGGGGTCCCAAAGCGATTTCCATGGTTGTCGAATTCCAAGGTGCGCTTACATGTCGGTCATCAACAATCACAGTTTGGGCCGATTCATGCCCGTTTCTTGGACTATTACTCTATTTTGGGGTCTTGGAGTCATTTCGATGATTGACGAACCCTTGGTGCATTTACGTGTCGGTGATCAACACTCACATATTCGGCCGATTCTAGTCCGTTTTGTGCACTATCACTCAGCGTTTTGGGGACCTAGAGCAATTTCCACGATCGATGAACCCCGGGGTTCGTTTATGTGTCCGTCGTCAACACTGAGAGTTTTGGCCAATTCTGACGGGTTTCGTGGACTATTACTCACCGTTTTGGGGTCCCGAAGCGATTTCCATAGTTGTTGAACCCCAAGGTGTCCTTACGTGTTGGTCATCAACACTCGCAGTTTTGGCCGATTCTGGCCCGTTTCATGGACTATTACTCACCGTTTTGGGGTCCCAAAGCGATTTCCATGGTTGTCGAACTCCAAGGTGCGCTTACGTGTCGGTCATCAACAATCATAGTTTGG
>NW_025301254.1:0-890 GCF_018294505.1 Triticum aestivum
AAAAGGAAGAAGAAGAAAGAAAGAAGAAAGAGGAAGAAGAAAGGAAGAAGAAGAAAAAAAGAAGAAAAAAGGAAGAAGAAAGAAACCAAATGAAAACCAAAAAGAAAAACAAAGAAAACAAAACAAAATACTTGGCAGTGCTCAATAATCTTATTTTTTAATTCCTCCTCCTCTATGTCCCCTTAATCTTATTTTTTAATTCCTTTATACTTAAAGAATTTTTACTACATGCAGGAGTGACATATGGCAGACGATAGAACCGAGCCGCTTAGGGATCCGGAGGCTGAACGTTATTTAATGGGCATCATCAACAACGAGATTCCTTATGTGCCGGGCTCAGAATATGAGCAACAAGAGGATGTAGTCTCTTCTTTTCTGAACCTTGACGGTGGAACAGAGATTGTCGATGATCAAGAAGGTGAAGGAACGGACATTGTCGACGGAGGTCAACCGTCAACAAACGACGATCTCGAATTGCAAGTAGCAACCACCTCCGGCGAGGTATATATATACATTGAGCCTCTCGTGATACAAACTTACTGAAATATGAATACATATGTATTAACGCGCGCGACTCTCTTTCTTTTTTTAGCCCTCCGGATCGAGTACGACAAAGCGTGGCAAATCCAAGGCGATGAAAACAGGAGAAACATATGCCATTGAGTTTGTCAGTGAAACCGGCAAGCCCCTACAGCACACCTCAAAGTTTATCAACCAATGCGGAGTCGTTGTTAGAGACAACGTCCCGATCACCGTCCAGGAATGGAAGGAGCCAAAGAAGGCACGTCTTGGTTTCAGTTTTGTCGACAAGAGAACGAAAAAGGATTGCTGGAGAAAGCTTATGGAACATTTCATTCTACCTCCGGAATACAACAAAGTCGATGAATTCG
>NW_025301255.1:0-890 GCF_018294505.1 Triticum aestivum
GTCCGTGCAAAGTCAAAGGGCTAGATCCCGTGGTCAAACGCTACAGGGTTAGGCGGGACGGGGGCCCTGGGGGGGTAGCAATGCCACCGGAGCATCGTACCGGGCCCTCATACATGCGGGGTGGTGTTGTGGCATGTCCGAAGAGGCGGCACACGTCTCCGGGTTGTGGCCCCCCTCACGGACGGCAATGAAACGGTGGTAGACGTTCTGCGGTAACGATGCAGCGTGAATATTATTAAATACTTGGAGCGCGATAAAATCATGAGTTTTTTACACAACGTGGGCACATGTGCTATAGGACTGATGGTAATTTTTCATAATTTTTTGTGATGGAGAAGTATCTGAACACTTCCCTCTACGCGGATTGCTCTTCGCACGTCTACGACTATGGCCGGCGGCCTTCGGGGGGTAGCATACCGTAAAATCTTGCGTAGGCGGCCTCTCACAAGTCTGGAAGTGTTGAGGCGGTTGCAAACGCCCAGCACGCGTCTCCGGTGCGTGCCCCCCCCCCTCACGGACGGCGCCGCCGCCGGCACCCGGAGGGGGGAAACGGACGCATCGGGTCTACACGGAGTGGATGTAGCTGTGGGCCTGGCCCGGATGTTGCTCCCCGGTGTCCCTCTAGGCCGACCCGACACAACCGGGTGGAGAGGTCCACTGGTCAAAGCCCGTCCGTGCAAAGTCAAAGGGCTAGATCCCGTGGTCAAACGCTACAGGGTTAGGCGGGACGGGGGCCCTGGGGGGGTAGCAATGCCACCGGAGCGTCGTACCGGGCCCTCATACATGCGGGGTGGTGTTGTGGCATGTCCGAAGAGGCGGCACGCGTCTCCGGTGCGTGGCCCCCCTCACGAACGGCGCCGCCGCCGGCACCCGGAGGGGGGAAACGGACG
>NW_025301256.1:0-890 GCF_018294505.1 Triticum aestivum
AAAATCAGAGTACCATTGACATGCTTCGAGGTAGCATTGACATGGTCTTCAGGTGAAGATCAAACTTTGGAAACACGAAGGATCCATCAGGAATAACTTGTAGAATAAGTCTTACAATTTCCCCATGGATGAACGGATAACCTTGCTGAAAAGGAATCTATAATGATAGGTCCTCCAGCCGGGGGGGGGGGGTGCTAGGCATGACATCATGCTACCGGGTCATCAAAGGATCATCACCATAACTCTTGGAAAGTTGTCCCAACCATCATATCTGACCGAGATTCAGATCCAATTGGTGTCATGATACCTCAGACTCAGGATGTCCGAGAAGAAAAGGTGTAACACAAATAGACGAAGTGGCATTTCAAGATTCTCAGGAAACGAACTACGGGAGCGGGTTCTTGAAGCAATAGTTCACCCTTAAACCACAGAGGGGATGAGAAGGTGGCTGATGGACTCAGCGACAATTCATCGAGAATTCCAAACGGATGGATTTCCACGATAATGTGAACAAGAAGATGACATTTGTCAGCTCAAATGGCATAATGATGTATGCTCGAGGAAAACATACACATTTAACCATTGGTTGAAAGGTGCACCCGAAGTATGGGCTGGGTTGCACGACCGACGTCGGAATGGTGATTCAATAATCGATAGTCTAAGAATTTCACTTCAAAGCAAGAGGCTTGCTAGAAGTTTTGAATTCACACGACATAGCTCAATTATCGGTATTCCGGTTGAAAACAATACGGGGGCCAAGGAATGAACGAAGATGGCAAGAAGTATTATGATATCAAGAATTCTTAAGAGGTGGTGAAATTCTCACCACACCCTTGACAAAAGGAGATGGTAATACTTCCGAGGTAAGGAAGATCAACTGCTGGGTAGCA
>NW_025301257.1:0-890 GCF_018294505.1 Triticum aestivum
TGATACTTTGAAAGAGATTGTCCGTTTTGTACACGAAGTGCATCCAGTTTTTGCCGTAACCCTCTCAACTTTCTTGCACATGCTATGTGGATGAAATGATGATATCATGCCAATTTTCAACCTTTTCAGAGTTCATTTGAAATGCTTTTCAATTTTAGGGTCTTATAGCTCAAAATAATTAGTAAATGCATGAAAAATAACAAATGAAGTCAGAAATGATTGAAAAATGATGAGGTGGCTTTGAATGGTGCATTTTGAACACACAAAAAGTCAGGAGTTGAAATAAGTTTTAAAAAATGAAATCCCTTTGTTACAGACGAGTTTCCGGATGAAATCCTGATACTTTGAAAGAGATTGTCCGTTTTGTACACGAAGTGCATCCAGTTTTTGCCGTAACCCTCTCAACTTTCTTGCACATGCTATGTGTATGAAATGATGATATCATGCCAACTTTCAACCTTTTCAGAGTTCATTTGAAATGCTTTTCAATTTGTGGGTCTTATAGCTCAAAATAATTAGTAAATGCATGAAAAATAACAAATGAAGTCATAAATGATTGAAAAATGATGAGGTGGCTTTGAATGGTGCATTTTGAACACACAAAACGTCAGGAGTTCAAATAAGTTTTAGAAAATGAAATCCCTTTGTAACAGACGAGATTCCGGATGAAATCCTGATACTTTGAAAGAGATTGTCCGTTTTGTACACGAAGTGCATCCAGTTTTTGCCGTAACCCTCTCAACTTTCTTGCACATGCTATGTGGATGAAATGATGATATCATGCCAACTTTCAACCTTTTCAGAGTTCATTTGAAATGCTTTTCAATTTTAGGGTCTTATAGCTCAAAATAATTAGTAAATGCATGAAAAATAACAAATGAAGTCATAAA
>NW_025301258.1:0-890 GCF_018294505.1 Triticum aestivum
GCTTAACTTCGGAGTTCTGATGGGATCCGGTGCTTTAGTGCTGGTATGATCGCATCCGACATGTTACCCCCGTCTTCGTCCCTTATGCTTGCCCCTCCCAGCTCCACTACACACACGATTGCACATTCCTTTGGCCGCTCCCGCTCAACTACGGAGACGAGTTTTACCACGGTTCAACTGCACCAGTGCCTATTTACCATGGTTTCGACCCCTTTCAGAACACGCTTGCCGCCGCTAGACGCGTGAATAATGAGCAGCGAGCTAAAACTTACCGTAAACGTGCAAAATAATAAAACGTGCTAAACATACGTCGCGCTCGTGCGTTTTATTTTGCACGCGGTGCAAAAAAATTAAAAAGGGAATGCAACACGAGGACTTCCCAGGAGGTCACCCATCCTAGTACTACTCTCGCCCAAGCACGCTTAACTTCGGAGTTCTGATGGGTTACGGTGCTTTAGTGCTGGTATGATCGCATCCGACATGTTACCCCCGTCTTCGTCCCTTATGCTTGCCCCTCCCAGCTCCACTACACACACGATTGCACAATCCTTTGGCCGCTCCCGCTCAACTACGGAGACGAGTTTTACCACGGTTCAACTGCACCAGTGCCTATTTACCATGGTTTCGACCCCTTTCAGAACACGCTTGCCGCCGCTAGACGCGTGAATAATGAGCAGCGAGCTAAAACTTACCGTAAACGTGCAAAATAATAAAACGTGCTAAACATACGTCGCGCTCGTGCGTTTTGTTTTGCACGCGGTGCAAAAAAATTAAAAAGGGAATGCAACACGAGGACTTCCCAGGAGGTCACCCATCCTAGTACTACTCTCGCCCAAGCACGCTTAACTTCGGAGTTCTGATGGGATCCGGTGCTTTAGTGCTGGTATGAT
>NW_025301259.1:0-890 GCF_018294505.1 Triticum aestivum
CTGGTTAGCTCTGACTAAGCCCTGGGGCCCACTGTCAGTGGCCTAGGGGGTTGGTTAGCGGGGGTAGTTAGGCCCTAATGACTGGCCACGTCGGCTCCTGCCGGAGTTTCGCCGGCGGCGACCATTAGCGCGGCGGCGAGAGTGGTTTTGGCCACTCCGGCGACCAAATGGGCCGCGGAGGGCATCTAGGAGGAGCTGGGGACGAGCCGAAGCTCCTGGTGGAGTCAGTTGCACTCGGGGCGGCCGGAATCGGTGCCGACGGCGAGCGAGGCGGCGGCCGGAGCTCGGGTGAGCTCGGAGTCGGCGTTAGGGAGCTCGGGAGGAGGAGCTGGTGGGATCTGCGTGCTCCTGGGAGGGCACCGAACGCGTTGACACACTCAGGCACGGGCTGTGGTGGCTAAAACGACGGAGGCATCATGGCCGGCAGCGATGAGCTCTCGGCTCCGGCGGAATCGAGCTAGCGGAGAGAAACAGGGGGGGCGAGCATAAGGGAAGGTGCAGGAGCTCACATGGGGTCGGAAGAGAAGCTCGGCGGGCTCGGGGAGGCTTCTGCGCCGGCGAATTGACGGCGGCGATCTCCGGGCACCAGAGGTGAAGACGATGATGCTCCGGTCGACTGCGGCCTCCTCTGGTCGCGTGCGTCGCGTGGGTAGCTTCACGGGGTCAGGGCGGAGCTCAGGGACGCATAGTGGGAGCGAGGGGGTGGCTGTGGCCCCGGTAACGGCGTCGGCGGCGATGGGCTCCGCTCGGGCGCGTGCAGGGAGGGAAGCAGAGGAGGGAACGGGGTCCAGGGGAGGAGAGGGAGGGCTGGACGGCTCCGGGCGGCTGCGTGGCGTCTCCACGCATGGATAGACTCGAAGGGGGAGGCCTCCAGCGCGAAGCAGGAGGTG
>NW_025301260.1:0-890 GCF_018294505.1 Triticum aestivum
GATCAAGTAGAGCAGTTTTGTAATTCTTTGGAAGAGAAGTGAGAGATACGGAGGTATGAAGGTTTAGGCGGTCTTGGGGTTGATGAAATCCTGATTTGGCCCTAGTACGCATGCGATGATCATTAATCGGGGCTGCTGTAGGAATAGCACGAGGGGGTAAGGTGGGTACTGGTGAGTCCGGCGCAGCGGAAGAGTCGGACGAAGGAGTAGGGCTGGGTGGTGGAGTGGGAGCAGGGCTGGGTGGTGGAGTGGGAGTAGGGGCCGGGGGTGTTGGGGAGGGAGCAGGGGTCGGGGGTGTTGGGGACGTCTCGGTGGGGTGAGTGTATGGTTGGGATTGGCTATGGTGGGTGTTAATGGTGGTGGTGATAAGTTGTGTTCGGCAGGTAGGGGAGTATATAGTTGGAAAGGACGGGGAGAGGGGGTGTTTGCGGAGCTAGGGGTGTTGGATGGTGTAGTAGTGCGTTGTGAGAAAGGAAAAATATGCTCAGCAAACGTGACATGACGAGAGACATGAACGTGTCCGGTGTGAAGGTCGAGACAGCGATAGCCTTTGTGCTCGTCAGAGAAGCCGAGAAAAGCACATGGGATAGAGCGTGGTGACAATTTATTTGCAGAAGTGGCGTAGGCATTGGGAAAACAGAGACAGCCGAAAACACGAACCGCGGAGTAGTCGGGGTGGGAAAGAAAGAGGGAATAATAGGGAGTAGTGTTGGGTTTAGTTTTGGAAGGTCGAATATTTAGAAGGAAGGTGGCCATGTGTAGGGCTTCAGCCCAAAACTTGGGAGGCATAGATGATTGAATGAGGAGAGTGCGAACTATATCATTGAGGGTGCGAAGAGAGCGTTCTGCTTTACCATTTTGAGGGGAGGTGTAGGGACATGAGAACCTAA
>NW_025301261.1:0-890 GCF_018294505.1 Triticum aestivum
ATGTTGCGGAACATCTGACATACACGTTTTGATAACTACGTGATAGTTCAGTGCGTAATGCTAACGGTTTAGAATTGTGGCACCAAAGACGGTTTTGAAACGTCGCAGAACATATGAGATGTTCCGAAGACTGAAATTGGGATTTCAGACTAGTGCCCACGTCAAGAGGTATGAGACCTCTGACAAGTTTCTTAAGCCTGCAAACTAAGGGAGAAAAGCTCAATCGTTGAGCGTGTGCTCAGATTGTCTGAGTGCCACAATCGCTTGAATCGAGTGGGAGTTAATCTCCCAGATGAGATAGTGATAGTTCTCCATAGTCATTGCCACCAAGCTAGTAGAGCTTCGTGATGAACTATAACATATCAAGGATAGTTATGATGATCCTTGAGCTATTCGCGATGTTTGACACCGCGAGAGTAGAAATCAAAAGGGAGCATCAATTGTTGATGGTTAGTAGAACCACTAGTTTAAGAAGGGCAAGGGCAAAAGGGATACTTCATGAAACAGCAAGTCGTTTGCTGCTCTAGTGAAGAATCCCAAGGTTGAACCCAAACCCGAGACTAAGTGCTTCTGTAATAAGAGGAACGGTCACTGAAGCAGTACTACCCTAGATACTTGGTAGATGAGAAGGCAGGCAAGGTCGACAGAAGTATATTGGATATACGTTATATGAATGTGTACTTTACTAGTACTCCTAGCAGCACCAGGGTATTAGATACTGGTTCGGTTGCTAAGTGTTAGTAACTCGAAATAAAAGCTGTGGAATAAATGGAGACTAGCTAAAGGTGAGATGACGATATGTGTTGGAAGTGTTTCCAAGGTTGATGTGATCAAGCATCGCATGCTCCCTCTACCATCGAGATTTGGTGGTTGCGTTGAACATGATTGGA
>NW_025301262.1:0-890 GCF_018294505.1 Triticum aestivum
ATGCGAGGAAAACAAGTCTGTCGACTTGGATTTCATTTCCATGGCTTACTCTAGAAGTTTGCCATTTGGATCCCGGAGTTTGAATTACCATAGAGGTTGGCATGTCACAGAATGCGATGTTATGCAAACGAGCATAATTTTCGGATATAAAAGAATGAGAGGCTCCTGTATCGAAAAGAACAGATGCCGGGTGGCAATTAACAAGAAGCGTACCAAGAACGACGTTGGGATCCTCTTGAGCTTCCTCGGCAGAGATACAGTTGACATGGCCACGTGTAGCGGTGGCCGGCTTGGCGTGGAACACTTTCCCTGTCGGCTTGCCACGGCCAACAGCTTTAGCAGATTGGTTGGGGTTGGTCTGGGGACACTCACGCATATAGTGGCCAGATTCCCCACACTTGAAACAAGTCACGGAACTGGTACGTGGAGGAGCATTGTTGGTTGGACCCCCACATGGCTTGGCTGGTGCAGACTGTTGAACAGGGCGAGGCGCCTGGAAAGATGGCCTCGGTGTGAACCTGGGTGGCAGGGCGGTGTTGGGCACCCACACGCGGCGCTTCTGAGGACCAGCACCGGATGAGGAACCCATGTCACGGCCATGCTTGCGTGTTGCGTCATAATCAGTCTGACCAGTTTCAGCACTGATGGCCTTGTTAACAAGTTTCTGAAAAGATGTGCACTCATGCAGACGGAGGTCGCGGCGAAGCTCAGGACTAAGCCCCTTACGGAACCTTGCTTGCTTCTTGGCATCGGTAGAAACTTCCTCAGTGGCATATCGTGCGAGGTTACCAAACTCCCTGCTGTAAGCATCCACAGAGAGTCGGCCTTGGGTGAAATTGCAAAATTCCTCACGTTTACGGTCCATGAGACCCTCCGGAATGTGATGTTCA
>NW_025301263.1:0-890 GCF_018294505.1 Triticum aestivum
AGAATATGATGCTGCCTAAATTGGATACATTTGTTTTGCTTACAAATGAAGGGCCTAGCTTGGAGAAGGATGAACATTGGAGCAAGAACAAGCATGGAGATGATGGCATGCGCAAGGGGAACAAGAACGGAGTTACAAGTGATGATTTCAGGACTTTGAAGCCACCATAATGTGTGCATGAAGCCTTGGACGTAATATACAAGATGCCACTTCATAAATTTCGTCCCGAGGCTATTTTAGGTGCTGCGTCACCTTATTATTGGGCCAGGCCCATGTAATTTCGAAATACATAAGTATAGGCTATTTTTAGAGTCCGTATGTGTGGGGAAACAAGAGATAGGGTTGATTTCGGACCCCTCCACCAAGGGCCACGAAATCCACCCCCTCTTCCTCCATATATACAGCCCTTAGGGCATCGTTTAGACCTTGGGTTTTGTTTAGATTAAAAGTTCGCCATAGCTGCAACTTCGCGTACTTCGTTTGTGTTCAACGACCAGACAAAGGCGTCACAGAGCCCCACCTTGATCAATAAAGCTTTCATCTTATATTCGCAATATCCAGATTTCAATCTCAGTTTCTTGCTTGTTCTTCGTTTGCTCGCAGGAAACAGACCCTCGTGGTCAGGTTGATCGTGCTCCGGCGTGGTCAATAACCTCTCGGAGTTGGTTTAGCGATTGCTAAGGCGCGGCGTCCTCGCACGTTCGTAGTCGGATCGTCAAAGTCGACTTCCACCAAAGCAAAATCCACCATCTCATCGAGAGACGGGACACCTTTGCCTCTATCAAGTGGTATCAGATTTCCAGGTTGCTTGGTGAGATTTTACAGTTTTTCGTAGTTTAGATCGAGTCTGTTCTTCATACCTACAGTCCACGAAAAAGCCACAAAAAAAA
>NW_025301264.1:0-890 GCF_018294505.1 Triticum aestivum
ATCCTCAACTCTCGGCCGAAATCAAATGAAAAAGGCTGCCATCCCATGCATTGCCAGAGAAAACTGGAACCAGCATACCGAACGGTTTTTTGATCGCTAGCTTTCACTTGGGAAGCTGACATACGAAAAGAGAAGCTGGATTTCAGGATTTCCAAGAGTTGGGGAGCTGCCGAACATGCCCTAAGCACTGTAAATCAAGATCACCCAATGGTGCTAGTTAATCAACCAGCTAGTTTCACCTCAAAAAAAAAACCAGCTAGTGTTGGTTCTACAGTCTTAGTAGTACAACACAGAATCAGAATCAACACCTACAGATAATTAAGCCTATATAACATCTTTCTAAGATATGTGTCTCGTATTGTTTAATGTTCCTCAATCATGAAAGAGTCCAAGAACAACTCCCTAATTTGCTTTTTCTTCCGACCATCCGGCGCACCAAAACCATCCCCACCTTGGTAAACACAATGTGAGATTCGAGCCAAATTCACGCAAGTCTTGGCAAAAGATCTAGAAAATTGGCAGTGTTTGAATGCATCTTCGTTAATCGACTTCCACGCTTCCATAGTAAGGTCTTCCATGGCTTCGCGGGACTCTTGCTCACTGGAGCTGTTCTCCGACATGTGAATAGCTATTGATGATGGTGCATCCCCTCGCTCCAGCTCGGCCTGTTATACATATTTTCACAAATAAGACACCTCTCATAAAGATTCAACTTTGGTGATTGAAACAGTAAAGGGCAAAACAACCCGGATAATTTTCCTTACAGAGTGGGTTGCAGAGTCGTTGCAGAGGCGAAAAACTAATGATGCGGACTGAACTAATTTAGGGTAGCTTCCAACTTTAGCAACAGACATTGGGGTAAGACTTTCTTCCACGTGGAGCAGGGGACA
>NW_025301265.1:0-890 GCF_018294505.1 Triticum aestivum
TTTGTGAAAGAGATCATGTGTGCCAAAATAGAGGTGATTTGGAGGTGGTCGAAAAAATCATCGCATTCCGGAGGGGCCATTTGAACATACGTGATTTTTTCCACCACCTCCAAATCACCCAAATTTTCTTGTACAAGGTGACCCACATGTGCCAAACATGGCTATGAAAGAAAATTTCGAAAATTAGTACTTTACAATGCCCCCTTGAGGTATAGACCGATGGTTTGACCAGTCAGTCTAGAGGGCATTATAAATTAATAAAAAATTCAAAAAAATATAAAACCTTGGAAAAAAGCTTTGTTTGTGAAAGAGATCATGTGTGCCAAAATAGAGGTGATTTGGAGGTGGTCGACAAAATCATCGCATTCCGGAGGGGCCATTTGGTCTATCTTAAGCCAGTTTTTCAACATACGTGATTTTTTCAACCACCTCCAAATCACCCAAATTTTGTTGTACATGGTGACCCACATGTGCCAAACATGGCTATGAAAGAAAATTTGGAAAAATAATACTTTACAATGCCCCCTTGAGGTATAGACCGATGGTATGACTAATCAGTCTAGAGGGCATTATAAATTAATAAAAAATTCAATAAAATATGAAACCTTGGAAAACAAGCTTTGTTTGTGAAAGAGATCATGTGTGCCAAAATAGAGGTGATTTGGAGGTGGTCCTGACATGTGTGCCAAATTTGACACGTGACATATGCAAAAAAATTGACATGTGACATATTTTGTTTCAAACTTGTGTGCAAAATTAGACATTTGACATATGCAAAAAATTGAATACAAATTTAAAAAATTACTTTGGGTATCCTCACATGGTGGAAATGTTTGGTCCAAATATTTTAAATATTTTGTAAAATTTATTTAATTTAAAATTTGAAAATT
>NW_025301266.1:0-890 GCF_018294505.1 Triticum aestivum
TTAGGCTCCTGTAAGTAACACTATCACTCGCTTGTAGAGTTTGCAAGTGGTGATATTTGTCATACTACTCGGTAAGAGCCTTACTCTCATCAGTCTTGACCTTGTAAAATATACAAAATGATTTGGTTCATGGTATTTTTTAGTGAATTTGATCAAAACTTTGGTATCTTAAGTACATTTGTACTTCAGTTGTTCATTCAAATAAATTTCCCAGAAAGTTGATTTTCCATGTGCACTAGTAGAAAAAGAGGCTTCCATACGCCCCCATTAGTCCCCAAAACTATCGAACCGCGACCAAAGGGGCCTTTAGTCGCGGTTCGGGAGGAGACCCGCGACCAACTATCTGGGCCCAGCGCGCTCGGTCGACAGCTGGCGGACGGGAGGGGCTTTAGTCGCGGTTGGCCTGGCCAACCGGGACTAAAGGCCCATCCAGCTGGCGGACGGGAGGGGCTTTGGTCCCGGTTGGCCTGGCCAACCGGGACTAAAGGTCCCCGAAGGCCTTTAGTCGCGGTTGGCCAGGCCAACCGGGACTAAAGGCCCATCCCTATATATAGGACTCAGCTCACTTCACTTCACTCAGCTCACTTCACAATTTTCAGAAGGGGGTGGTGGGTTTGCTTTTGGTTCCTCCTATGCACACAAGGTGTTCGATGAAATGCCCGAGAGCCTGAAACAAACATGATATGAAGTGTCCGAGCCACACTTGAGCTTTCTCATTTATTTTTCCTCCGCGATCGCGGTTAGCAACTTGAACCTTTCATGTGTCATTGATAAAATATGCATGTGTGTAGTTCATTGTTTAATTTGTATTATTTCTAGCTAGTTAGTTTAACAAATGCATGATGGTTAATTATATACTTTATATAATAATAATGCAGATGAATCGGCAA
>NW_025301267.1:0-890 GCF_018294505.1 Triticum aestivum
TTTATGACTAATGTTGAGTCCATGGATTATACACACTCTCACCCTTCCATCCTTGCTAGCCTCTTCGGTACCGTGCATTGCCCTTTCTCACATTGAGAGTTGGCGCAAACTTCGCCGGTGCATCCAAACCTCGTGATATGATGCGCTCTTTCACACATAAACCTCCTTATATCTTCCTCAAAACATCCACCATACCTACCTATTATGGCATTTCCATAGCCATTCCGAGATATATTGCCATGCAACTTTCCATCATTTCGTTCATCATGACACATTCATCATTGTCATATTGCTTAGCATGATCATGTAGTTGACATAGTTTGTGGCAAAGCCACCATTCATAATTCTTTCATACATGTCACTCTTGGTTCATTGCATATCCCGGTACACCGCCTGAGGCATTCATATAGAGTCATCCTTGTTCTAGTATCGAGTTGTAATCATTGAGTTGTAAATAAATAGAAGTGTGATGATCATCATTATTAGAGCATTGTCCCAAGTGAGGAATAAAAAAAGAGAAAGGCCATAAAAAGAGAAAGGCCATAAAAAAGAGAAAGGCCATAAAAAAGAAAGGCCAAATAAAAAAATGAGAGAAAAAGAGAGAAGGGACAATGCTACTATCCTTTGCCACACTTGTGCTTCAAAGTAGCACCAAGATCTTCATGATAGAGAGTCTCTTATGTTGTCACTTTCATATACTAGTGGGAATATTTCATTATAGAACTTGGCTTGTATATTCCAACAATGGGCCTCCTCAAGTGCCCTAGGTCTTCGTGAGCAAGCAAGTTGGATGCACACCCACTTAGTTTCTTTTGTTGAGCTTTCATACATTTATAGCTCTAGTGCATCCGTTGCATGGCAATCCCTACTCCTTGCATTAACATCAATCG
>NW_025301268.1:0-890 GCF_018294505.1 Triticum aestivum
TCACTATGGTGCAAGTCATGGCAAGGAAAGCATACATCCATTAAGAAGGCACAAAATGATAGCTAGACATGGCAAGAACAATGGCATAGCATGCACGGATCAACTACAATAACATCGGCAAAATTGCAAATGAGTTGACGATCTGTCTAGATTCACAACGAAGCAAAAGTAGAGCTCGATTGACTCAAGCTAGGGTGCTCCAAAATTACAAACAAAGACACGGATGGATAGAGCACTACACAATTAACAAAACTCCCTTAATGATCATCCTCAAAAGAGGCACGGATCACTAGGAACTAAATAATCCCAGACTTAGTGAAAACTACCAAGTCCCTGAAAACAGATTTACCGGGTGCCTCACTTTGCAAGCTTGCACAAGTCACCACACACATCCTAAAAATGCATGGGTTGCACCTCTGGAAAGATAACAAGATGCTTAACAAAACATATGAAGGACTCACAGGCATATCAAGCACACAATAATTGTGGCAAAAATGACAAAAGTCTAAGATGAACTAGCGGATCTGACAATTAACTCACGGAGCCTCCTTCTAACAGCATTTCGGCATCAAGATGAGATCAAATGAAAATGATGCAATAGAATGAAATGATGTACTCGTCGAGACGAACATTTTGATATACTATATGCCCAAATCGGAGCTACGGATCCAAAGTTACGGTAGGTCAAAGTATGCACAAAAGTTATAAGGGAGAGGGCGAAAAGTCAACCCAGATCTAGGGTTCCTCGCGGGCGGGCGAAACGAGGCGAGATCCGAGCTCGCCAGAGAAGTCCTGTTCGCCAGAGATGGTGGCCGCCGAGGGAAGGAGAAGCCGGGGCGGCTCCGGCCGGCGTGGATGCGGCGGCGGCGGCGCGTGGAGGCGGCGGTCGG
>NW_025301269.1:0-890 GCF_018294505.1 Triticum aestivum
CGAAGAATGGTTCAAGTACAACTTCGTGACCCCTGAGTATGCAGAGAAGAATGCTATCAAGCGCCCCTGGGGAGATATTCTATACAGAAATCTGTAGCCCAAGTCCAAGCCTGAAGCCATTGCTCAACGCTTCTTCCCATGCATGGTCCAAGGACTGAGGCCAGAGAATGCCGACCCATCATCCTTGTTATGGGGTCGTGAAGACAATCTGTTCAAGCGCAATTATTAGTTTGCAAAGTAGTTAGCCACCAAGAACAAGAAGGAGCTGGGCTTCAACTTACACCCTGGTCCATATGCTCCAAGGGCTGACGGCACACATGATGCCAATCCTAATGTCATCGGCCCCTTCGCCAACTTTGATGGTCTTCTCTCACATATCGCTGCTCTGAGGGCTATGATACACCTCCAACGTATCTATAATTTTTTCATTGTTCCATGCTATTATATTATCCATCTAGGATGTTTCATATGCATTTATATGATATTTTATATGATTTTTGGGACTAACCTATTAACCTAGAGCCCAATGCCCGTTTCTGTTTTTTCCTTGTTTTTGAGTATCGCAGAAAAGGAAAACCAAACGGAGTCCAATTAACCTGAAAATTCATGGAGATTATTTTTGGACCAGAAGAAGCCCACGGAGTATCGGAGATGGGCCAGAAGAGTCCCGAGGCACCCACGAGGGTGGGGGCGCGCCTTACCCCCTTGGGCGCGCCCCTACCTCGTGGCCGCCTCGGGGACCCTCTGACTTGTTCCCGACGCCAACACATCCTATATATACCAAAACTTCCAGAACATAACCTAGATCGGGAGTTCCGCCGCCGCAAGCCTCCGTAGCCACCGAAAACCAATCTAGACCCGTTCCGGCACCCTGTCAGAGGGGGGAATCC
>NW_025301270.1:0-890 GCF_018294505.1 Triticum aestivum
TTAGCTTTTCTGTCGTTTGCTTCCCGGTAAGGCGAAACTTCCTCGAACGACGCTTGGTCCACACCATTATCTTCTCCTTTCCCCCCGGCAAACTTGTGGGCGAGGGAACCTTCCCTTCTTTGAGAAAGAGAAAGAAGAGAAAATAAAGATATGGGGCCTTACGGCTCGTTATTGCTTACCGGGGGTAGGCGCTGCACAAAGTGTCAGATAATGCATGCAAATAAAAGTAGAAAGCATGAAATTAACAAGGTGTGTGGAGCACATGAGCTCTACTTATGCACGGGGTCTGCGCCCGGCTTCGTACAAAGGATTACATGCAACATCGGCAAGACTTGTACAAAAGGTGGTTGCCGGAACAGGTTCCGGCAACCGTGCCTTACGGGTAAAACTTACGAAGATGCTCAATGTTCCAGGAGTTGCACACCGGAATGCCATCTTCGGTCTCAAGGCAGACAACGCCAGGCCTAGTGACTCGTTTCACCCGGTAAGGGCCTTCCCACTTCTGCGTCAACTTGTTGGAATTCTTGGCGGACTGAACGCGCCGAAGAACAAGGTCGCCTTCCTCGAGACTTCTAGCATTAACTTTGCGGCTATGGTAGCGGTGCAAAGCTTGCTGGTATCGAGAAGCTCGTACAGCAGCCTGAAGACAGTCCTCCTCAAGGAGCAGCGCGTCATCTTGTCGCAACTGCTCTTGCTCAAGCTCATCATAAGCGAGCACTCGAGGTGACCCGTATACGAGTTCCGTGGGGAGAACTGCCTCTGCTCCATAGACTAGAGCGAAAGGTGTCTGGCCAGTGGCTCGATTTGGCGTCGTCCTGACCGACCAAAGAACCACCGGCAGCTCCTCAATCCAGTTCTTTCCGCACTTGCGCAGCCTGTCGAAAGTCCTG
>NW_025301271.1:0-890 GCF_018294505.1 Triticum aestivum
CGAGCGCCCTCTCCAGGTCGGCCACCTTAGCAAGGGCCGCCTTCAACTCAGCGTCCTTGTCTTCGGCCGCCTTCTCGACCGCCTCACGGCGACGAGCCTCCGCCTGGCGAGCCTCCGTGGTGGCCTGCCCCCACAGACGCTCCACCTCGGCCTGGAGCCGGCCCTTGTCGTCGGCCAGCTGGCCGCGCTGCTGGTCCACCTCGACCAAGGCCTGCTATGCCTCCACCGCCTTGGCGGCCTCCGCCTTAAGAAGCTCCACCACAGCCTCGAGGCGGCTCTTGTGACCCGCCAGCTGCTCGTGCAGCCGGTTGGCCTCGTCAAGACACCGCCAGGCCGCGGCCGCCTCCGCCCTCGCCTGCGCCGCCTCGACACCGAGACGGCCAGAATCAGCAACGAGCCGGTCATAGTGATGACTAGTCTCGAACAGCCGGATCCGCCAAGACAGCACCTCGGCTGCAAGGAAGAAGAACTCTGCAGGAAGAAAAAATAAGACAAGGCCTAAGATTTGGCCCAACTGTTACACAGTTGGCCCGAATCTCGGGGGCTACACCCAGTGGGTGCGCTAGCGCGCCCCCACTAGAAGGAAAGAACTCAACAAAGTACCTGTGAAGAAGCGAAGCTCCTCCTCCTTGGCAGCAAGCTGATCCTTGAGCTCCCGATGCTTGCCTAGGAGCCGGTTGTAGGTGGCAACCCGTAAGGCATCAAGGTGCTAAAGAGAAGACCAAAGTCAACACAAGGCCAACGCTCCTAAGGTTCGATCCAACTACTACATAGTTGGCCCGAACCTCGGGGGCTACACCCAGTGGGTGCGCCGGCGCGCCTCCATAGAGATAAAATCACAAGAAAACAAGAAGAAGAAGGACTTACCAGGACGGCACGCTCCAGGTCGC
>NW_025301272.1:0-890 GCF_018294505.1 Triticum aestivum
TGGTAAAACGCTCACAGTAAAGCAAATATCAATGTCTTACAAGTTCTTACCATGCAGCAGGCGGTGATCGGCAACCTGCGGTGTCAAGTAACTCCGAATATTGAGTAAAGCGATTGCCAGGGGAGCGTACGTATACACGGTGTAGAAATATGTGGAGCTGGGTTGGCTATATATGGTAGCAAAAGATTAGCAATAATCAATTCAGAGATGCAATGTTGAATAAACGCTCAACGACGGTACTGTGCTGGTCCTAGGCTAGACCGGACTAGAGACGCGAGCCTAGAACACTAATAAGGTCACGGCGTAGCAGAACTAGAATCAATCAACGATACTAAGTAGCTTTGGACAGCAAGATATAAGTGAAGATCATAACGGTAGTGAAGGTAATGATGAAAAACAACTGCCAAGCAGGATATACAACAACTCTCTCCAACTTTCCTCTTGAAAAGTTTGAGCCAATTTTCTGATAAATTCTTTCAAAGAATGCTACTAACTCAAGCTTTCCAATGCAACAAGAATCACTCAATTCCGAGTTGATATGAGGAGTTAAAGAATTCTAAAACTGGCCTGAAAAATTGGAACAAGCTGTGTTCACGAACTTCGGAGGGCAAAAAGTCCTATTTAGAAGCCGATTTTGAGGTGTCAAATATTGAACTAGCTTCTGCAACTATTTAGATGCGGCTCGTCGCTAGCTTCAATTTGAGTACTCACGGAGCCAAAACGGACTTCGTATGAGGAAGATACACCTGTTTTACTGAACAGTGCGCAAAACAGATTCCAATCCGAATTCAGGTACGAGATTGATTCTAGATAGATCCAATTTTTTTTTCTCTCTTTTTTTCTCACTCTTTTTTTTCTTTTTCTTCTCTCTCTTTTTCTTTCCTTTTTTT
>NW_025301273.1:0-890 GCF_018294505.1 Triticum aestivum
GGAAATGTCACGCTTTGAGTACCGGAGTCCTGTTAGCCCGCTACAGCCCGGTTTACCGGAGTCCTGCTAGCCCAGTGCTACAGCCCGGACCCACTTGCTGATGACCGACACGTTCGAAGCTGGGTCATGGATGCCTGTCCCTGTAAGTCTGTGCCACTTTGGGTTTACGACTAGTCATGTCAGCCCGGGCTCCTTATCATATGGATGCTAGCGACGCTATCATATACGCGAGCCAAAAGGCGCAAACGGTCCCGGGCAAAGGTAAGGCGACACCCGTGGGGATACCGTGCGTGAGGCCGCAAAGTGATATGAGGTGTTACCGGCTAGATCGATGTGACATCGAGTCGGGGTCCTGACAGCGTTGGCATCAGAGCCGGACTGCCTGTAGGTTCTCCAAGCCAAACTGGTCGATTTTGAGTCTAGAAATTCTTTAGTTATATGTAGGGGAATTGTTTGTGGGATGGAACGTAAGGCTCTTTTTTTACTCCTTTATCTTATGACATTCTGATCTGAGTCAGTCTATTCTTCCACCGGGGACTAAGGAATTAGGATCTGTTCTCTCTATCAGGATCACGTGTTACTAATCAGTAGTACCTTATAGGTTTGATGGATACAAGCCTAGTTCAGTTCTACTACCACCTTATGTTGTTAGAATGGTTTCAGAACTTTGATATGATGATGTTGAGTATGTACGAAATCCTTTGTCAAATGTCTCAAAATCCTTTTTGAGCATTTACAACTGTTATGCTGCCGAAATTTTGCTAGAAGTTCTAATGCCTTTGCATTATGATTGTGCTTCCAGATGGCCACTCGCGACCTCAATCAAGTGGTTCGCCTGACTCGATGTCTAGATGTACCCGGCCATACTGCTAAGTTGGTCAGGGTAATGA
>NW_025301274.1:0-890 GCF_018294505.1 Triticum aestivum
AAACAAAACGCACGAGCGCGACGTATGTTTAGCACGTTTTATTATTTTGCACGTTTACGGTAAGTTTTAGCTCGCTGCTCATTATTCACGCGTCTAGCGGCGGCAAGCGTGTTCTGAAAGGGGTCGAAACCATGGTAAATAGGCACTGGTGCAGTTGAACCGTGGTAAAACTCGTCTCCGTAGTTGAGCGGGAGCGGCCAAAGGAATGTGCAATCGTGTGTGTAGTGGAGCTGGGAGGGGCAAGCATAAGGGACGAAGACGGGGGTAACATGTCGGATGTGATCATACCAGCACTAAAGCACCGGATCCCATCAGAATTCCGAAGTTAAGCGTGCTTGGGCGAGAGTAGTACTAGGATGGGTGACCTCCTGGGAAGTCCTCGTGTTGCATTCCCTTTTTCATTTTTTTGCACCGCGTGCAAAACAAAACGCACGAGCGCGACGTATGATTACCACGTTTTATTATTTTGCACGTTTACGGTAAGTTTTAGGTCGCTGCTCATTATTCACGCGTCTAGCGGCGGCAAGCGTGTTCTGAAAGGGGTCGAAACCATGGTAAATAGGCACTGGTGCAGTTGAACCGTGGTAAAACTCGTCTCCGTAGTTGAGCGGGAGCGGCCAAAGGAATGTGCAATCGTGTGTGTAGTGGAGCTGGGAGGGGCAAGCATAAGGGACGAAGACGGGGGTAACATGTCGGATGCGATCATACCAGCACTAAAGCACCGGATCCCATCAGAACTCCGAAGTTAAGCGTGCTTGGGCGAGAGTAGTACTAGGATAGGTGACCTCCTGGGAAGTCCTCGTGTTGCATTCCCTTTTTAAGTTTTTTGCACCGCGTGCAAAACAAAACGCACGAGCGCGACGTATGTTTAGCACGTTTTATTATTTTGC
>NW_025301275.1:0-890 GCF_018294505.1 Triticum aestivum
TGTTAGTTGGAAGCAATCATTGGTTCTGAAGTTGCCTTTGTCCGGTTTGCACCTTTAGACCCGCCATGGCACGCTCACCACTCTACTCGCAATGCTTATGGTTTTCTCCTATTATATTCCACGTTATCTTAAACGATAGTCGACTGGATTCATTTTCGGGTCGGTCCATTTTTGAGAGTTCGGCAGAGTTCACCAGAGGGAAGAAGGGACTCACCGGAGGGTTGCCCCATTATCTATCTTAGGGTTTTTGGTGGGGACATTGGTTGTGGGGGTGGTCATTGGGCTATGGTGGGGCCTCGCCGGAGGCAAAACACGACGCGGGTGGGGGTGGGGTTGTCTAGGGTGTTGGCTGGGGGCAGCGGAAGACCGGAGGTTGTCGGCTTTTCAGGGGAGGGCAGGGGCCAGTGGTTCGGCCGACGGCCAGCGTGGTGGTCTATAGGGGAAGAATGTCACAACCCTAGAATACTGCTTGTAATTAGTTGCACTTGAGAGCATCATGCATCATGTATGATTTCAAGAAATCTGAATAGAGGAATTTGAAGCGTCAAAAATTTAAATAAAAGAAGGGCAAAGAACCGTGGAAATTTCATTATTTGATTCCAAGATATCCTTATGCAATGTTTGAGAATTTTGGCAACAGCTATATATCAAACCAAAATTTAGGAACATTTTTAAGGAATTTTTTTTGGGACTTTGACTTTAAATCAATAGCCATTTGAATTTGAGTTATATTCATATAACTAGGATATAATTTCAAATACCTTTGAAACATTTGATGTGCATTTGGAAATGTTCATTCTGCAACATAAAATTATTCAGAGGGTATTGGCACTATTTTAAAATAGTTTTTTAATTTTTCAATAGTGGCAAAGTTTAAATAAAAAATAAAA
>NW_025301276.1:0-890 GCF_018294505.1 Triticum aestivum
GATGGCTATCAGCTCGGGCGCCGGCTTCGTGCCGTTCTGCAGCCGCGTCGATCAGCTGCTGGATCCGTCTTGTCATGTAGGGGAGCTCATCGGCTCCCAGCCCATTGAGCTCCTCTGCAGCCGCCTGAGCGGCTCGCAGATTCTCGAGCGGGGTGGCGTAGACAGGGCGATCTGCGCCCAGCATGCTGGCAACGGCTGCGCCGCGCTTCTGGACGAAGCCGGCTCGGCTCGGGCCGCTAGGCGGCGGCGTCCCGAAGGCAGCGCGGTCGACTTCACGCTGGTGGGCCTCGGTGAGGCGTCTCATCGAGGCTATCTTCTTGCTCTCCGCGATGAGGGCAAGGCGGCGTGCCTCCAGGGTCTCGGCGTCGGCGTCGGCCGGGATGGGGACGGAGAGGTCGTGCATCGCCGCTTGCTGAGCGTCGCGGGCGTTCTCGCCCGAGTTGGAGACGTGGCTGATGACCAGCACTTCGGTGACAGCGCTACTGCCGCTGTCAGCTCGAGGGAGGGGGTCGTCGAAGACCACCACGTCGGAGGGGTAGGCGTCGAGCGACGCGGTGTCGGGGTCGATGAGTATCGGGTCGGTGGAGCCGACCGACTCCATGTCCGCAGCAGGCTCGCTGGAGACGTGAAGTTGGTCGAGGAGGCTGACGAGGCGGCTCTCAGGGTAGTCGGTGCCTGCGTCGGACGCAGGCTCGTCGGAGATGCGAGTCTCGCCGAGCAGATCGGCGAGGTGGCTCGCTGCGCAGGCGTCGTCGACGCCTTGCAGCGCGTCGGGGCAAACACCATCGGGCGCAGCGGGCTGGCTGCGCTCGTGGGGAAGGAAGAGGGTTCCCGTCCAGAACAGGTCTCCGGACGACGGTGCACCTGGCCCCACGGTGGGCGCCAAATGT
>NW_025301277.1:0-890 GCF_018294505.1 Triticum aestivum
GTGCAGCGCCTGAGAGCTAGGCGCCACACTGTGGCTTCTAGGCGTTGCACTAGTGGTTGCTTCATTTTGTAGCGCAACCACTAGTGCAGCGCCTGAGAGCTAGGCGCCACACTATATAGTGCAACGCCTAGCTCTTAGGCTCTGCACATTGACTTAGCAATTTTTAGGTAGTCTGGGGTGCAACGTTGGCCAGGCGTGTAGCACCTATCTGTGAGACGTTGCACAGTGTAGTGTAACGTCTTTGTGTCGGACGTCACATAAAAAGGTCAGCCGCGTGAAATAGTTTTACGGACAGTTCATTCTGTGATTTGATTTCGCCCCCAGGTCAAATTTGTCAAATCTGCCCCGGGGGGGGGGGGGGGGGGGGGGTGGCGGAGGCCATGCACCCGAGGACCGAGGTGAACCAACGGAATCCTCTTTGGTCGACCGATCTGAGTGGACGCTGCCCGGGCCACATGTGCCAAAGTTTTTTTCGCCAGCCCTGTTTGTTCCTAGTCCACCTGTCAGAAGTTGGAAGCCCACCCTCCGGATTCCTCGGTCTATTACAAATAGGGTGCACGTGTGTACATATATCTCTGGTTGCTCAGCCTACCAACAAGGCACACACACACCCCATGGTCGATCCGATCTACAATTTGTTCCACCTCTGCTACTTGCTACTTGTTACTAAAACCGTGAACCTCTATTTAGGGTTTAGACCATAGTTAAGCAAGTAGCCCCATGTAGGCAAGAGATATGCATCGTAACATGTACAGACACTCTTCTTTGAAGTTTGGAGTGAGTGGCTTCGGAAAAACACATTTGAATTTATTGTCATAACTTCCTGAGAGATTGCACCCACCGATGGTCGTGCCGCGTAGCTTCGTTTGTACCATGGATTCTAAAAGTCA
>NW_025301278.1:0-890 GCF_018294505.1 Triticum aestivum
TCGCCGCCTCCCCCGCCCAACACCGCTACACCAAGCAACCAGCGTCAGCGTCGCCTTCACCGCGACACGAGCAACAATTCAAGACAAAATGAAGAAGAGAAAGACTCGAAGCTAATCGGCTCGGTGCACAGCGCCGGCGTCGGACTCGGCCACCTCCTCGCCGCCTTGGGCCGCGGGCTCCTCTAGTGCCACCGGCGCCACCTGTAGCAGAGCCCGGGCGTAAGGATGCTGGCTCACATTCAGAAGAACCTCCCGTGACGCATCAGGACAAACAAGAGGATGCGTGGCGGCGAAGTAAGGAGACCAGATGCTCACCTGCGGCGCCGGGTTCGCCTGGCTATACGGCGCCTTGCCGAATCGCCAATCCTCTCCAAGATTGGCCCTGGAGATGGCGTTGACAGCGTGCGCGGCCTGCTCCCCAGACAGCCGTGTCGACCCCATTCGGTTGGGGTCCTGCAGGCCGATCATCTCGCCGATGAGGCAAGAGTGCCTCTGAAGCGGGAGGACTCGACGAGTGATGAACACGGTGAGAAGGTCCATGCCGTTGAGCCCCTCCTGCGTCCTCATCACCGTCACCCGCTCGCAGAGGTTGACGATCTCCTGCGACGGGCGCCGGGGCGAGTAGCCCCAGTTCGTCTTCGCCCGTGGCGGTGCCATGGCGAAAGGGGGAAGATTGATGTGGTCCGCGCCATGATTGCGGATGTAGAAGAAGGAATTCTGCCACTTCTTGGCAGAATCCTCGAGTGGAATCTTGGGGAAATCTGCCCCCGACCGTTTGGAGATGACGGCGGCGCCGCAGTCGGCGAACTCCCCGGCCGACTGGCCCTGCTGCTTCAAGGAGAAGAAGCGCGCCTAGAGGTCAATCATCGGCTCGAATCCCAGGTACCCCT
>NW_025301279.1:0-890 GCF_018294505.1 Triticum aestivum
GATGTGGCTTTGAATGGTTCATTTTGAACACACAAAAAGTCTGGAGTTCAAATAAGTTAAAAAAAAAGAAATCCCTTTGTAAACAGATGAGTTTTCGTCTGAAACCCTAATACTTCGAAACAGATTGTCCGTTTTGTACACCAAGTGCACCCAGTTTTTGTCGTAACACTCTCAACTTTTTAGCACATGCTATGAGGGTGAAATGATGATACCATGCCAATTTTCAACCTCTTCAGAGTCATCTGAAGTGCTTTTCAATTTCAGGGTCATTTAGCTCAAAAAAAAATAGTAAATGCATGAAAAATAACAGATGAAGTCAGAAAGGGTTGAAAATTGATGATGTGGCTTTGAATGGTTCATTTTGAACACACAAAAAGTCTGGAGTTCAAATAAGTTCAAAATATGAAATCCCTTTGTAACAGATGAGTTTTCGTCCGAAACCCTAATACTTCGAAAGAGATTATCCATTTTGTACACGAAGTGCATCCAGTTTTTGCCATAACCCTCTTAACTTTTTAGCACATGCTATGTGGGTGAAATGATGATACCATGCCAATTTTCAACCTCTTCAGAGTTCATCTGAAGTGCTTTTCAATTTTAGGGTCATATAGCTAAAAAATTTAGTAAATGCATAAAAAACAAATGAAGTCAGAAAGAGTTGAAAATTGATGATGTGGCTTTGAATGGTTCATTTTGAACACACAAAAAGTCTGGAGTTCAAATAAGTTCAAAAAATGTCCCTTTGTAAACAGATGAGTTTTCGTGCGAAACCCTTATACTTCGAAAGAGATTGTCCATTTTGTACACGAAGTGCATCCAGTTTTTGCCGTAACCCTCTCAACTTTTTAGCAGATGCTATGTGGGTGAAATGATGGTACCATGCCAATTTT
>NW_025301280.1:0-890 GCF_018294505.1 Triticum aestivum
GGCTGCGTCTGGCCAGGCGCGGGCAAGCCGGGGCGGCGGCCCCGGGATCGGCGGCGGCGCTGGTTCCTCCTCTCCCTCGTCGGGAGAGTGGGGGGCGGCGCTAAGGCTGGCCATCTTCGATCTGGTGCGGCGCATCTGGTGGCGTGCGGCGTGCCTGTGGGTTCGGCCGTGAGGACGGCGAGCCGTAGGCGTGCCAGATCTGGAGGTATTGCCCCTCTCCCTTCCATGCATCCCTTCCCAGTCCCCGGGTCGGTTTGGATCCTGCCGGATCCACCTCCGGAGTGTTCTGGTGGAGCAGATCGGTGTCCGGGGGAAACCTTGGCTGCCTTAGGCTGACCGGCAGCGGCGACGCCGTTTTTTGGCGCCGCCTTCCTCCTTGGGGGCGTTGCTGAGGGCACCATCTCTCCTCTCCAACCCATGTCCGGGTGAAAGCCCAAGATCCGATGCGGATCGGGCGTCGGCGGCGCCCTAGGCACCGTAACCTTCCTGGAGGCGACGCCAAGGACATTGGGATCGGATGGAAGGGTCTGCAGGTGAGGGGTGGGGGTGTGCTGCCTCCCTTCGGTGGAGCGGTGTTTCGTTCTACATATTCTTGGCGGCGGCTCTTGGCGGCATGGAGCAGCGGAGGCTTGGCGTCAGATGTGTGGTGACGGACACGCGCAGGAGGTCGACGCTGTCTGGCGTCGTGGTGGCGTCGGCGGCAGCGAGACCGAGCAAGGCAGTTACAACAGTACAGCTCTGAAGATGGATATGTGGTAGGTGGTTGTGGCGGCCTCATACCCGGCGGGCGGCTTGGTTGAGGAGCACGCCGGACTGGTGGGTGCCCATACCCGGCAGGCGTCCAGGTTGGGACCTCAGGTCTTAGATGTTAGGTTTGGCTGCGAGGTCTG
>NW_025301281.1:0-890 GCF_018294505.1 Triticum aestivum
CACCGCCGCCGCCGCCGCGCCCGCCGCCGCCGTCGCCCGACTGCTATGACGTCCGCCGCTGCGTTCGGCTCCACCGCCACCGGTTTTCTGCCGGCCTCCCTCGCGGCACTTCTCTCGAGGCCGCTGGATGCCGCCTCCCTTCAGGCGCCGATCGGGACACGGAGCGTCGGCTCCCTCTTCGCGCTCCCGCCGGCTGCTACTTCGCCCGGGCAGGCGCTTGTGGCCCACACCACCGCCGCCCCGTCAACCGCGGCTGTCGCGCTCTCGGCCACTGCGCCGCTGGTGGCGGAGGACGTCGCGCTGGCAGGCTTCGCGGCGTCAACCGCGGCCATCGCGCCCTCTGTCACCGCGCCGGCTGCCCCTTCGACTGTCTCCACGGTGTTCTCACCTCAGCCAGTCTCCTCGATGGGATCGCAGCCGCCGCCGCCGTTTCACTTCGGCCATCTCATCACCATCAAGTTGTCGTCGGACAATTACATCTTCTGGCGCGCGCAGGTTCTTCCGCTTCTTGGGAGTCACTACCTGCTTGGCTATGTCGACGGCTCTCTCCCTTGCCCTCCTGCGCTGGTTGACAGCGTGCATGGTCCGGTCTATAATCCGGCTCACCGTGTCTGGACAGGGCAGGATCAGGCGAACCTCTCCTCCATCCAGGGGTCGCTCTCTCCGGCCGTTGCTGGGCTTGTTGTCTTCGCCAAGACGTCCCACGAGGCATGGACTATTCTTGAGCGCTCGTTTGCGGCACAGTCGCAGGCTCGTGTATCTGGGCTCCGTCGCCAACTTGGGGAGTGTCAGAAGCTTGACTCCACCGCCACTGAGTTCTACAACAAAGTCAAGAGTCTCGCCGACACGCTGGCCTCCATTGGACAACCCCTCACCGACTCCGAGTTCAA
>NW_025301282.1:0-890 GCF_018294505.1 Triticum aestivum
CCTTCAGGTACTCCGAAACTTATCCGATACTTCCCGAAACCATTCCAGTGTCCGAACGTAACCTTACAATATATGAATCTTTACCTCTCGACCATTTCGAGACTCCTCGTCATGTCCTTGATCTCATCCGGGACTCCGGACAAACTTCGGTCATCAAATCACATAACTCATAATACAAATCATCATCGAACGTCAAGCGTGCGGACCCTACGGGTTCGAGAACTATGTGGACATGACCGAGACACATCTCCGGTCAATAACCAATAGCGGAACCTAAATGCTCATATTGGCTCCTACATATTCTACGAAGATCTTTATTGGTCAAACCGCATAACAACATATGTTATTCCCTTTGTCATCGGTATGTTACTTGCCCGAGATTCGATCGTCGGTATCCTCATACCTAGTTCAATATCATTACCGGCAAGCCTCTTTACTCGTTCCGTAATGCATTATCCCATAGCTAACTCATTAGTCACATTGCTTGCAAGGCTCATAGTGATGTGCATTACCGAGAGGGCCCAGAGATACCTCTCCGATACACGGAGTGACAAATCCTAATCTTGATCTATGCCAACTCAACAAACACCTTCGGAGACACCTGTAGAGCATCTTTATAATCACCCAGTTACATTGTGACGTTTGATAGCACACTAAGTGTTCCTCCGGTATTCGGGAGTTGCATAATCTCATAGTCAGAGGAACATGTATAAGTCATGAAGAAAGCAATAGCAATAAAACTAAACGATCATAATGCTAAGCTAACGGATGGGTCTTGTCCATCACATCATTCTCTAATGATGTGATCCCGTTCATCAAATGACAACACATGTGTATGGTCAGGAAACTTAACCATCTTTGATTAACGAGTTAGTCTAGTAGAGGCATAC
>NW_025301283.1:0-890 GCF_018294505.1 Triticum aestivum
TTACAAAGGGATTTCATTTTTTTAACTGATTTGAACTCCTGACTTTTTGTGTGTTCAAAATGCACCATTCAAAGCCACATCATCAATTTTCAACCCTTTCTGACTTCATTTGTTATATTTCATGCATTTACTGCTTATTTTGAGCTATAAGACCCTGAAATTGAAAAGCATTTCAAATGAACTCTGAAAAGGTTGAAAGTTGGCATGGTATCATCATTTTATCCACATAGCATATGCAAGAAAGATGAGAGGGTTACGGCAAAAATTGGATGCACTTCGTGTACAAAATGGACAATCTCTTTCGAAGTATCAGGGTTACATACGGAAACTCGTCTGTTACAAAAGGATTTCATTTTTTTAACTTATTTGAACTCCTGAATTTTTGTGTGTTCAAAATGCACCATTCAAAGCCACATCATCAATTTTTAACCCTTTCTTACTTCATTTGTTATTTTTCATGCATTTACTGCTTATTTTGAGCTATAAGACCCTGAAATTGAAAAGGATTTCAAATGAACTCTGAAAAGGTTGAAAGGTTACATGGTATCATCATTTCACCCACATAGCATGTGCAAGAAAGTAGAGAGGGTTACGGAAAAAATTGGATGCACTTCGTGTACAAAACAGACAGTCTCTTTCGAAGTATCAGGGTTTCATACGGAAACACGTCGGTTACAAAGGGATTTCATTTTTTGAACTTATTTGAACTACAGACTTTTTCTGTGTTCAAAATGCACCATTCAAAGCCACATCATCAATTTTCAACCCTTTCTGACTTCATTTGTTATTTTTCATGCATTTACTGCTTATTTTGAGCTATAAGACCCTGAAATTGAAAAGCATTTCAAATGAACTCTGAAAAGGTTGAAAGTTGGCATGGTATCATCATT
>NW_025301284.1:0-890 GCF_018294505.1 Triticum aestivum
GTTCGACAACAATGGAAATCGCTTTAGGACCCTAAAACGGTGAGTAATAGTCCATGAAAGGGACATAATCGACAAAAACCGCGATTTTTGATGACCGAAACATAAATGCACCAGGGGTTCGTCAATCGTGGAAATCCCCCCGGGACCCGAAACTGCGAGTAATAGTCCACAAAACGGGCCAGAATCGGCCAAAACTGCGAGTGTTGATGAACGACACGTAAGTGCATCTTTGGGTTCAACAACTATGGAAATCGCTTCGGGACCCCAAAAAGGTGAGTGATAGTCCACGAAACGGGTCGGAATTGGCCAGAACTATGAGTGTTGACGACGGGCACGTAAACGCACCCCCGGGATCGTGAATCGTGGAAATCGCTCTGGGACCCCAAAACGGTGAGTAATAGTCCACGAGACGGACCAGAATTGGGCAAAATGGTGAGTGTTGATAACCGACACATAAACGCACCCCGGGGATCGGAAATCGTCTAAATCGCTCTAGGACCCCAAAACGGTGAGTAATAGTGCACCAAACGGACCAGAATCGGCCAAAACTGCGATTGTTGATGACCGACACGTAAGCGCACCGTAGGGTTTGTCAATCGTGGAAATCACTTCGGGATGCCAAAACTGTGTAATAGTTCAAAAACGGGCCAAAATCGGCCAAAACTGCGAGTCTTGACGACCAACACGCAAGCACACCTTGGGGTTCGACAAAAATGGAAATCTCTTTGGGACCCCAAAACGGTGAGTAATAGTCCACGAAACGGGTCGGAATCAACAAAACCTGCGAGTGTTGATGACCGACACGTAAACGCACCCAGAGGTTCGTCAATCGTGGAAATCACTCCGGGACCCCAAAACAGTGAGTAATAGTCCACGAGACGGCCAGAATT
>NW_025301285.1:0-890 GCF_018294505.1 Triticum aestivum
CCCCTGCCTGCGGCGGTGCCTCCCGTAGGGTCGTAGGACGGGGGATCAAGGAGATGGAATTTTAGAATTAGGCGGCGACACGTATGTGAGGTGGTTTTTTTATGAGTCAGCCCTAATGGTTTGTGTGCGTGCAGGTTTGTTTCGGTTTTTTCTTTGAGACAGGTTCGTTTCTGGTTGTTTCGTGCGTGGCCGAGCTAGGCTTGCCGAGGAGCCAGCGTGAGCCAAGGTCCAATCAGCGACATGTGTGGCCTAGGCCGATGATTGCGGAGTAAAACACGTAATTAACGTATGGAGAACCATGAAATCTTCCGTCTTTTAATATTAGGTATATATATATATATATATATATATATGATTATTTAAAACTCCTATGGCACGAGCGACATGCAACAGCCTATGACAAGGAGAGAGGGGTCAACAGGCTTGGCTTGTTCATGTTTCTAAAAAAAAAGAGATGGGTGTTTCTTGAATTTTGGTTCTAGATTTTCCATGTTCTAGATCCGTTTTGTTCCTCTCCCCAAAACGTCGCTCATGCTCTGTAGATCTGATTTTACATGTTCTAGATTGGTTCTGTTCCTCAACTTTTTATAGTGTATCAATTGCTGGAATATTTAGTTTGGCGATACAAACAATGGGATCAGCACTTCTGTATGATGTGAAAGCTATGTGTGCTATTACTTATTCCTTTGGTGTTAAATCGTCATCCCAATTGGGAAGGTGAGGAACTTTGTTCTATGATTACATCGGATGATGCGCACATGCCATGATTATTACCAAGAAACAAATAAACTTTGTCCATACATTTGGAACTTTGATAGAGTTGGTTATTTCTTCATGAAAAAGAAAAATCTCGAATAATTTATTATTTAAACAAATCATGCTCAAGTTCA
>NW_025301286.1:0-890 GCF_018294505.1 Triticum aestivum
TTGACGAACCCCGGGGTGCGTCATTGTGTCGGTCATCAACACTCTCGTTTTTTGTCGATTCTGACCCATTTCGTGGACTATTACTCACCGTTTTGGGGCCCCATAGCGATTTCCATAGTTGTTGAACCCCAAGGTGCACTTACATGCCGGTCATCAATACTCGCACTTTTGGCCGACTCTGGCCCGTTTCATGGACTATTACTCACTGTTTGGGGTCCCGGAGTTATTTCCACGATTGACGAACCCCGGTGTGCATATATGTGTCAGTCATCAACACTCGCGGTTTTTGGTGATTCTGACCTGTTTCATGGACTATTAATCACCATTTTGGAGTCACAGAGCGATTTCCATGGTTGTCGAATCCCAAGGAGTGCTTACGTGTTGGTCGTCCAGACTCGCAGTGTGGGCCGATTCTGATCCGTTTCTTGGACTATTGCTCAGTTTTCGGGTCTCGAAGTGAATTCCACGATTGACGAACTCCGGGGTGCGTCTACGTGTCGGTCATCAACACACGCGTTTTTGGTCGATTGTGACCCGTTTTGTGGTCTATTACTCACCATTTTGGGGTCCCGTAGTGATTTCCATAGTTATTGAACCCCAAGGTGCACTTACGTGTCGGTCATCAACAGTCGCAGTTTTGGCCGATTCTGGCCCATTTCATGGACTATCACTCACTCTTTTGGGGTCCCGGAGTGATTTCAGCACTTGACGAACCCCGGGGTGCGTATACATGTCGGTCATCAACACTCGCGGTTTTTGGCGATTCTGGCCCGTTTCATGGACTATTAATTATTGTTTGGGTGTCCCAGAGCGATTTCTATGGTTGTCGAATCCCAAGGAGTGCTTACGTGTTCGTTGTCAAGACTCGTAGTTTTGGATGATTCTGACCC
>NW_025301287.1:0-889 GCF_018294505.1 Triticum aestivum
CATTTACTAATTATTTTGAGCGATAAGACCCTAAAATTGAAAAGCATTTCAAATGAACTCTGAAAAGGTTGAAAGTTGGCATGATATCATCATTTCATCCACATAGCATGTGCAAGAAAGTTAAGAGGGTTACGGCAAAAACTGGAGGCACTTCGTGTACAAAACGGACAATCTCTTTCAAAGTATCAGGATTTCATACGGAAACTCGTCTGTTACAAAGGGATTTCATTTTTTAAACCTTATTTGAACTCCTGACTTTTTGTGTGTTCAAAATGCACCATTCAAAGCCACATCATGATTTTTCAGTCCTTTCTGACTTCATTTGTTATTTTTCATGCATTTACTAAATATTTTGAGCTATAAGACCCTAAAATTGAAAAGCATTTCAAATGAACTCTGAAAAGGTTGAAAGTTGGCATGATATCATCATTTCAACCACATAGCATGTACAAAACGGAAACTCGTCTGTTACAAAGGGATTTCATTTTTTAAACCTTATTTGAACTCCTGACTTTTTGTGTGTTCAAAATGCACCATTCAAAGCCACATCATCATTTTTCAATCCTTTCTGCCTTCATTTGTTATTTCTCATGCATTTACTAATTATTTTGAGCTATAAGACCCTAAAATTGAAAAGCATTTCAAATGAACTCTGAAAAGGTTGAAAGTTGGCATGATATCATCATTTCATCCACATAGCATGTGCAAGAAAGTTAAGAGGGTTACGGCAAAAACTGGATGCACTTCGTGTACAAAACGGACAATCTCTTTCAAAGTATCAGGATTTCATACGGAAACTCGTCTGTTACAAAGGGATTTCATTTTTTAGACCTTATTTGAACTCCTGACTTTTTGTGTGTTCAAAATGCACCATTCAAAGCCACATCAT
>NW_025301288.1:0-889 GCF_018294505.1 Triticum aestivum
ACAAATAATATATCAAAAAATTCAGAAAAATAAAACTAATTCAATTCAAAATTTTATACGCCTAGGCAGGAGTATGACTAAATCACTCCAAATTTCATGTATCATCAGTGGTATCTCGAATCATTCGAAAATGGACACCAAACACATCACGGGTAATATAATTCACATGATCCATTCAACAAAGTTTGGTACAATAAATTATTACACATCATTTCTTCCCTTGTGTCCCT
This sequence comes from Triticum aestivum, assembly GCF_018294505.1. NCBI lineage: Eukaryota > Viridiplantae > Streptophyta > Magnoliopsida > Poales > Poaceae > Triticum > Triticum aestivum. The sequence goes on from NW_025301288.1 coordinate 231, forward strand.
GCTTGCTTACGATTGTGCCGTATCCATGGAGCATCCTCATCATTTAACTTAATGCTTGGGTCGGTGCTCACTTTGAAGGGCGGAATTTCAGCAAACATATTATAATCTTCTGACATGTCTGTCTTGTCCTCCACTCCCACGATGTTTCTTTTCCCTGAAAGAACAATGTGGCGCTTTTTATCATCGCATGATGTACTGATCGTTTTCTTATCTTTCCGTTTCCTTGGTTTGCTACTCATGTCCTTCACATAGAAAACCTGAGCGACATCTTTCGCTAGGACGAATGGTTCGTCAAGGTAACCAAGATTGTTGAAATCCACCATTGTCATTCCGTATTGCTGGTCCACCTTTACCCCACCTCCTGTTAGCTTGAACCATTTGCACCGGAACAAAGGGACCTTAAAGGAGGGTCCATAGTCAAGTTCCCATATCTCCTCTATGTAACCATAATATGTGACCTTTTGCCCATTCTCGGTTGCTGCATCAAAGCGGACACCACTGTTTTGGTTGGTGCTCTTTTTATCTTGGGCGATCGTGTAAAATGTATTCCCATTTATCTCGTACCCTTGGAAAGTCGTTATAGTCGAAGATGGTGTCTTGGCCAACATGTACAGCTGATCTACAACATCATTGTCATTCATTAAATGTTTTCTCAACCA
>NW_025301289.1:0-889 GCF_018294505.1 Triticum aestivum
ATTTCCACGATTAACGAACCCCGGGGTGCGTTTACGTGTCGGTCATCCACACTCGAAGTTTTTGTCGATTTTGGTCCGTTTCGTGCACTATTACTTACCTTTTTGGGGTCCCAGAGCGGTTTCCACGATTGACGATCCCTGGGGTGCGTTTACGTGTCCGTCGTCAACACTCACTGCTTTGGCCAATTCTGACCCGTTTCGTGGACTATTACTCACGGTTTTGGGGTCCGGAGACGATTTCCATAGTTGTTGAACCCCAAGGTGCGCTTACGTGTCGGTCATCAACAATCGCAGTTCCGGCCGATTCTGGCCCGTTTCATGGACTATTGCACACTTTTTTGGGGTCCTGAAGTGATTTCCATGATTGACGAACCCCGGGGTGCGTTTATGTCCCGTTTCGTGGACTATTACTCATTGTTTTGGGGTCCTGAAGTGATTTGCACGATTGACGAACGCCGGGGCGCGTTTATGTGTCGGTCATCAACACTCACAATATTGGCCGATCCTGGTATGTTTCGTGCACTATTACTCACCGTTTTAGGGTGCGAGAGCGATTTCCACGATTGACGATCCCCGGGGTGCGTTTACGTGTCCGTCGTCAACACTCACTATTTTGGCCAATTCTGACCCGTTTCGTGGACTATTACTCATAGTTTTGGGGTCCCGAAACGATTTCCATAGTTGTTGAACCCCAAGGTGCGCTTACGTGTCGGTCATGAACACTCACAGTTCTGGCCGATTCTGGCCCGTTTCATGGACTATTACTCACTGTTTTGGGGGTGCGAGAGCGATTTCCACGATTAACGATCCCCGGGGTGCGTTTACATGTCCGTCGTCAACACTCACAGTTTTGGCCGATTCTGAGCCGTTTCGTGGACTATTACTCACC
>NW_025301290.1:0-889 GCF_018294505.1 Triticum aestivum
CCGTTTCGTGGACTATTACTCACCGTTTTGTGGTCACGAAGCGATTTCCACAGTCGTTCAACCCCAAGGTGCGATTACGTGTCGGTCGTCAACACTCGCAGTTTTGCCCGATTCTGGCGTGTTTCGTGGACTATTACTCACTATTTAGGGGTCCCGGAGTGATTTTCACAATTAACGAACCCTTGGGTGCGTTTACGTGTCGGTCATAACTAATCCTAGGTTTGTCCGATTCTGGGCTCTTTCATGGACTATTACTCAATGTTTTGGGGTCTCAAAACGCTTTCCATGGTTGTCGAATCCCAAGGTGTGATATGTGTTGGTCGTCAACACTCGTAGTTTGGGTCGGTTCTGGCCCGTTTCTTGGACTATACTTAGTTTTGGGGTCCCGAAGTGATTTCCACGATTGTCGAACCTCGGGGTGCGTTTACATGTGGTCATCAACACTCTCAATTACGGCCAATTCTGGTCTGTTTCGTGCACTATTACTCACTGTTTTGGGTCCCAGAGCAATTTCCACGATTGACGATCCCAGGAGTGCATTTACGTGTCCGTCGTCAACACTCATAGTTTTGGCCAATTCTGACTCGTTTCGTGGACTATTACTCACCGTTTTGGGGTCCCGAAGCGATTTCCACAGTTGTTGAACCCCAAGGTGCGATTACTTGATGGTCGTCAACACTCGCAGTTTTGGCCGATTCTGACGCGTTTCGTGGACTATTACTCACATTTTGGGGTCCTGGAGTGATTTCCACGATTAACTGACCCCTGAGTGCATTTATGTGTCGGTCATCAATAATCCTTGGTTTGTCCGATTCTGGGCTCTTTCGTGGACTATTACTCACCGTTTTGGGGTCCCAAATTGATTTCCATGGTTGTCGATTCCCATGGT
>NW_025301291.1:0-889 GCF_018294505.1 Triticum aestivum
CTCCTCGTGTACAATCTGGACAATCTCTTTCGGAGTATCAGGGTTTCAGACGAGAACTCATCTGTTACACGGGCACTTCAATGTTTTTTAAACTTATTTGAAGTCCAGCCTATTTTTGCGTTCAGTATGCATCATTCAAAGCGACGTCATCAATTTCCAACAGGTTCTGACATCATTTGCTGTTTTTCAGTGTTTTACCGATTTGTTTAGAGAGCTAAACGACGGTGAAATTGAAAATCACTACAAAATGAACTCCGAAAATGTTGAAACTTGGCATGGTATCATAATTTCACCCGCATAGCATATGCAAAAGAGTAGAGGATGCACCTCGTGTACAAACTGGACAATCTCTTTCAGAGTATCAGGGTTTCGGACGAGAACTCATCTGTTACACGGGCACTTCAATGTTTTTTAAACTTATTTGAACTCTAGCCTATTTTTGCGTTCAGTATGCATCATTCAAAGCGACGTCATCAATTTCCAACACGTTCTGACATCATTTGCTGTTTTTAGTCATTTACCGATTTGTTTAGAGAGCTAAATGACGGTGAAATTGAAAATCACTACAAAATGAACTCTGAAATGTTGGAACTTGGCATGGTATCATAATTTCACCCGCATAGCATGTGCAAAAGAGTAGAGAGGGTCACGGCGAAAACTGGACGCTCCTCGTGTACAATCTGGACAATCTCTTTCGGAGTATCAGGGTTTCAGACGAGAACTCATCTATTACACGGGCACTTCAATGTTTTTAAACTTATTTGAACTCCAGCCTATTTTTGCGTTCAGTATGCATCATTCAAAGTGACGTCATCAATTTCCAACACGTTCTGACATCATTTGCTGTTTTTCAGTCTTTTATCGATTTGTTTAGAGAGCTAAATGACGG
>NW_025301292.1:0-889 GCF_018294505.1 Triticum aestivum
CCCGGGGTGCGTCATTGTGTCGGTCATCAACGCTCTCGTTTTTTATCGATTATGACCCGTTTCGTGGACAATTACTCACCGTTTTGGGGTCCCATAGCGATTTCCATAGTTGTTGAGCTCCAAGGTGCACTTACGTGTCGTTCATCAACACTCGCACTTTTGGCCGATTCTGGCCCGTTTAGTGGACTATTACTCACTGTTTGGGGTCCCATAGTGATTTCCACGATTGACGAACCCCGGGGTGCGACTACGTGTCGGTCATCAAGACTCACGGTTTTTGTCGATTCTGACCTGTTTCATGGACTATTAATCAACATTTTGGAGTCCCAGAGCGATTTCCATGGTTGTCGAATCCCAGGAGTGCTTACGTGTTGGTCGTCCAGACTCGCAGTGTGGGCCGATTCTGACCCGTTTCTTGGACTATTACTCGGTTTTGGGGTCTCGAAGTAATTTGCATGATTGACGAACCCCGGGGTACGTCTACGTGTGGGTCATCAACACTCTCGGTTTTTGTTGATTGTGACCCGTTTCAAGGACTATTACTGACCGTTTTGGGGCCTGTAGCAATTTCCATAGTTGTTGAACCCCAAGGTGCATTTACGTGTCGGTCATCAACACTCGCGTTTTTGGTCGATTGTGACCCGTTTCGTGGACTATTACTCACCGTTTTGGGGTCCCATAGTGATTTCCATAGTTACTGAACCCCAACGTGCACTTACCTGTCGGTCATCAACAATCGCAGTTATGGCTGATTCTGGCCCGTTTCATGGACTATTACTCACTATTTTGGGGTCCCGGAGTGATTTCGAAGATTGACGAACCCCGGGGTGCGTCATTGTGTCGGTCATCAACGCTCTCGTTTTTTATAGATTATGACCCGTTTCGTGGA
>NW_025301293.1:0-889 GCF_018294505.1 Triticum aestivum
TGTATTTTACACATTAATTTTTTAAACTTTATTATTTTTCCTCACAAATAGTATATATAGCGGGACTCCATGCAAAAGGGTTGCATTTTTTGAAGTTGTATTCTTTTTCTTCCTTTTTTCCGAAACAGGGTCAAAATGACCGACATGGCCATTTGTGGCAAGGGGTTGAATCTCTCAAAACTCTAAGTGGATCTTTCATATAATTATTACTTGTTACCTAAAAATATTTTTTTGATAGTTTTTAGGACAGAGCTATCACACACTTGCAGTTCAAATTTGAATTAATTTTGAAAAATCGACGTAAAGTCATTTAAATGTGCGAAAGTTGTTAGAAATCTAGATAATCCACACAACTTGTGAACTGTGCATAAAATAAGGTCTACTTACCATGAAAATTGAAGTGGTACCATTTTGCACCATGTGTTTTTGTACCTGCTTCACAAAAAAATACCCATTTTTGACACTTAGAAAATAAAAATGTGGTTTTTTCTACAGAAAAGCTGGAAACTCTAGTTGGCAAGATTGTTTGTAATGAAGAGATGCAACTATGTGCCTAATATGGGAACATTATAATAAACTATGCAATGAATATGACCACCAACTTGCTCATTTGACTTCAAGCCATGAATGTTTCTAGACGATAGCCCTTTTTGTGAATGATTTTCTTTTCAAATTTGTCATATTCAAATTTTGATATTTTTCCTTGCAACTAGTACACATAAAATGACACCATGTGAAAGGATTGCATTTTTTGAACCTGTATTCATTTTCTTTCATTTTTTCCAAAATAGGGTCAAAATGGTCGGCATGGTTATTCATGGAAGGGGGTTGAATCTCTCAAAAATATAAGTGGTTCTCCCATATAATGACTACTTGTGTGCCAATTATT
>NW_025301294.1:0-889 GCF_018294505.1 Triticum aestivum
TTTGGGGGCGGGGGACACCACCCCAAAGACAACACCGCCAGTCGTGCCGGCGCCAAGTCGGCCCCATGGCAAGACCGCCGTAACGGTGCCGGACATCCCTATGCCACTGGATCCAAACATGCATATGGCACAGGATCAGAACGACGACGATGACGACGATGATACATTTGGCAACGTCGATCAGTACTTTGCCGATCATGGGGACGATGGCGACTTCATGGGGCCTCCTTCTCAAGAACCAAACCCAACAAAAGACGTGTGCGATCTAGCTGGTACCGCGGAGAAGCCAAGTTGCAACAGGTGCCGTCTGGCGTTCAGCTCTCAGGAGACGCCTCCAGCTGCCGACTTCACCGAGCCTCAGATAGGCGAGGTGCGAAATATTATCAGCCCCAACACACTCAAGAAGGCGGTCTGTGAGCAGAACTCGGTCCCATTACAGGAGAAGAAGAAGGCACGCAAAAGAAAGACTAAGAAGGGTGCGAGCCAGCCGGCACCGAGTACGATCCGTGCTCAGGACGGGCCACCTTCACCGCAGGATATCTCGAGGAGGGTGCATGTGGCGGGTAGGGTGATGCTACCGACAAATATGCTCAATGCTGCAACCGGTGCTATGCGGAGTCTGCATGACAGTGTTCTTGCTTTGGAGAAGCGGCGTCTCAGAGAGAAGGATGTGGCATACCCGGTTTTCGCGGCCAAGGTGCCAAAGGGCAAGGGCTTTGTGGATAACTCCATCGGGCGTACGATCGTCCTGCGTTTGGATGACATCCACGCTATGTTGAACCTTCATCCGCTGCACTACACCTTCGTTCGGCTATTTTCGCTGAGTATGGAGATGTGGATCATTCGCGACAAGACCCCGGACATCATGATAGTCGACCCCTTCTACATG
>NW_025301295.1:0-889 GCF_018294505.1 Triticum aestivum
CTATGGTTGGGTTTTACCTTAATGATCTTTAGTAGTTGCGGATGCTTGCTAGAGTTCAATCATAAGTGCATATGATCCAAGAAGAGAAAGCATGTTAGCTTATGCCTCTCCCTCATATGAAATTGCAATGACGACTACCGGTCTTGTTAACAATTGCCTAGGATAATTCCGCACACCGATCCATCAATATTCCACACTCGCTATTTATAATATTTAGTAATATATTCTAAATTTATGATAACAACACCTCTTTTATGTTTTAGCTCTCCGATATCATGCAAAGTCATCCTTTTCATACCCACAACATAGTTTTATTTCTCATTTCTAGTTGGAAGCAAACGTTCGGTGTACGTAGAGTCGTATCAGTGGCAGATAGGACTTGAGAGAATATTGATCTTACCTTTAGCTCCTTGTGGGTTCGACACTCCATGCTTATCACTTCCACCTTTGGAAATTGCTACGATGATTCCCTGCACTTGGGGATTATCAGAGTCTAGAACCACCAGATCCAATCTAGACAACGTCATGGAGGGGTTCACCACTTCCATTGGTGCCTCTCTGATGATGCGTGAGTAGTTCTTTGTAGACCTACGGGTCCGTAGTTAGTAGCTAGATGGCTTCCTCTCTCCCTCTCTTGATTATCAATACAATGGTCTCTTGGAGATCCATATGATGTAAGTCTTTTTGCGGTGTGTTTGTTGGGATCCGATGAACTTTGAGTTTATGACCAGATCTATGTTTTTATCCATGAAAGTTATTTGAGTCTTCTTTGATCTCTTATATGCATGATTGCTTATAGCCTTGTATTTCTTCTCCGATATTTGGGTTTTGTTTGGCCAACTTGATCTATTTATCTTGCAATGGGAAGAGGTGCTTTGTAGTGGGTTCG
>NW_025301296.1:0-889 GCF_018294505.1 Triticum aestivum
AAGTGAACCAATGAATCCGTTAATAGAAATTAATGGCATCTCTATAGTGATCTATTCATGACATAAGTGACCCATTTGCTACGCCAGAATTAACTCTAACATGAAGGTCTCTATAACTGAAGAATTTAAATTAAACCCAGCCAAATCACATGATTTACTACTAATACTTACAGTGTTAGGGAAAAAGAAATTAGAAAGAGAACTATACTATAAGTCAAATACAATGCAAACAGTAGCACTATTTCTCTATAATCCTGGAGATCTCAATAATTTTAAGCAAGACATTATCAGTGATTGCATCTGTACCTCATTCGCAGAATCTGTGAAGAAACAGGTCAACATCCCCAAAATCTGAGAGAACTGCCAACTTGAGAGAGAATAATAATCAACCTCGCAGGGGAATCACACACATGCATATACATCGGCACGAAGCTCAAAATAGGGATGTGAAGCAAACCAACTAATATTTTCTCCACGAAGAGATTAGCAAATACTCCCTCCATTCCTTTATGTAAGGTGTATAATTTTCAGTACAATGACCAAGGCACATAACTATACACAACATAGGACAAAATTAACCATGGCTAAATCATTTATTAGTGGCAAGTAAATCATTTAAGCTAGGAAAGTAAGATATATGCACAATCAGGACAGAGATAATTTCCTTTATCTCTTTACAAGAAGAGATACATGCAATCGGGGAAAAGATACTTTCCTTTTTACTAGAGGGCTAAAAACGGATTTTTGAGGAATTGGAAGAAATGCACCTTACATTGTGAAATTTTATCAAAAAACAAATACACCTTATATAAAGGAATAGAAGGAGTACACAGAAAGATGCATTGAAAGCGAGAAGTAGGACAAACCAAAAGGCAATAACTTTATGCAC
>NW_025301297.1:0-889 GCF_018294505.1 Triticum aestivum
AAAAAAACTCCCAGGCTTTTCGCATTCGTTTGACATGTGGAAGATGGTCATTATTGGGCACAGAAGCTGAGGAGGGCAGCACACACTAGAAGCCGGACACTATTCGACAGGTACATGGAATTTGGAGAAGAACCCCCCTTGCAATGCCGAAGACAAACTTGCGCGCCGGACTTATCGTCATTGAAGCTTGGTTCGGGGGCTACTGAGGGAGTCCTGGATTAGGGGGTGTCCGGATGGCCGGACTATGACCTTTGGTCAGACTCCCGGACTATGAAGGTACAAGATTGACGACTTCGTCCCGTGTCCGGATAGGACTTTCCTTGGCGTGGAAGGCAAGCTTGGCGATTCGATATGAAGATCTCCTCCCATTGTAACCGACTCTATGTAACCCTAGCCCTCTCCGGTGTCTATACAAACTGGAGAGTTTTAGTCCGTTGGACGAACAACAATCATACCATAGGCTAGCTTCTAGGGTTTAGCCTCTCTGATCTTGTGGTAGATCAACTCTTGTACTACCCATATCATCAATATTAATCAAGCAGGAGTAGGGTTTTACCTCCATCGAGAGGGCCCGAACCTGGGTAAAAACACCGTGTCCCTTGTCTCCTGTTGCCATCCGCCTAGACGCACAGTTCGGGACCCCCTACCCGAGATCCGCCGGTTTTGACACTGACACCATCCTTGCGGAGATCATCTCGGTTCTCCTCACCAAGGATTGCTGCCGCACCCTAGTCCTCTCAATTCGGTGGCACCCTTAATCTCGATTGTCGTCAACTATCTGTCTTTAATGATTTTGAACTCCCTAGAGCCATCATCTCCTCCCACCAGGGCTCCGTTCAAAGCCTCTGCATACCGTCATGCTACCTAAGTAAGCATAACATGACCTGCA
>NW_025301298.1:0-889 GCF_018294505.1 Triticum aestivum
ACATATTTCTTCCGGATAACCCATGCAGAAAGGTAGAACTGGCAGAGTCACAATGTAGAATCGAGAACCCATCGAGAGCACTCTGATTGTGATCTTTCGATCAGCGAGGAACATCTGCCATAAGCGGTTCATAGTATTTGGAAGAAAGGAATACCACGAACATCGAGGACTAATGCAAAGGTTACTAATATCCTAAAGGAACGAGCAAAACTATCAACATGAAGCAAGTAGGGTGAATCTCGGGTTCAAAACCCAGGGATAGAATACCTACTACTAAATGGCATCACGGGATGCTTTCGATAATGACGGCCAGAGTCATCACACTGGAACATAAATCATGGCTAGACTACTAGATGATCCCCTGAGACACCTAGGGTCATAATAGTAACTCCAACATAATGTCAAGGCAATAGAATACCTCAACTCAACAATTAGTGTGATTGAGCTGGCATAAAGGAACATCGAAACCAGAGGGAAAGGATTTTGCAAATGCATCAGACTATTTAGAAACCTGGAATGACTCGGACAGCATAACGGCTGCAAATGCTCAGAAAAGATTTGAGACATTCACAAAAATGGTGGCATAACCACTCAGAAGCACAATACCAAGGTTCCGAGATCAACAATTAACATACGGAAATAGTAGGAACTGAACTGAGACTTAAATCCAACAATCTTATAAGTCTACAGATTAGTAACACGTGATCCTGATAGAAAGAAGAGATAGCCTAGTTCTTAATCCCCGTAGAAGAGAAGATGATGACTCAGATCAGAAGGCCATGAGGTATAAGGAGTAAAAAGAGCCTTACGTTCCATCCCACAATCAATTCCCTTATATAACTAAAGAATTTCTAGACTCAACTTCGACCAGTTTGGCTTGGTAATCCTA
>NW_025301299.1:0-889 GCF_018294505.1 Triticum aestivum
TCTCCAGAGTCGGATTCCATCTTCGTACCACCTGCGCCAGATACAGCCGGATCCGACTGGAGAAACCCCGCAGGCGGCACGGGGACTTCGACAACTGGCCCGGGGACTGCCGTAGTCGCACCCGGCCCGGGGACTTCAGAACCCGGCCCGGGGACTGCAACAGTCGGCCCGGGGACTACAACGACACAAGAAGCAGTGGCCGACTCACCCAACCCACCCACCCGAGTCATGGTGGCTACATTAACAGAAGAAGAAGTCACAGCTCCCTCATGGGCCCAGCCCATCCACAAGTTCCTAGTCAACAGAGAGCTGCCGGCTGATGAGATCTCAGCAAGACTAGTGCAACGACGAGCCGCAGCATATACAATAATCAACAGAGAGCTTGTGAAGCGCAGCGTCACTGGAGTCTTCCAGCGTTGTGTCGAGCCAGAAAAAGGAGCGGCAATCCTCAAAGACATCCACTAAGGCGAATGCGGCCACCACGCAGCCTCAAGATCACTTGTAGCCAAGGCTTTCCGCCATGGTTTCTTCTGGCCGACTGCCTTGGAGAATGCTAAAGAAATAGTCAAGAGCTGCAGAGGATGCCAAGTTTTTAGTTCCAAGCAACACCTGCCGGCTTCTGCACTCAAGACCATTCCCCTCACCTGGCCTTTTGCCGTCTGGGGACTGGACATGGTGGGCCCTTTCAAGACAGCCCGCGGCGGCTTGACGCATCTACTTGTCGCTGTGGACAAGTTCACAAAGTGGATCGAAGCAAAGCCGATCAAAAAGCTGAATGGGCCGACTGCCGTGACATTCATCACCGACATCACTACTCGGTACGGTGTGCCGCACAACATCATCACCGACAACGGCACGAACTTCGCCAAAGGAGCACTGGCACGTTTCT
>NW_025301300.1:0-889 GCF_018294505.1 Triticum aestivum
CCCCCCCCTCACGGCCGCCGCCGCCGCCGGCACCTGGAGGGGGGAAACGGACGCGTCGGGTCTACACGGAGTGGATGTAGCTGTGGGTTTGGCCCGGATGTTGCTCCAAAGTGTTCCTCTGGGCCGACCTAACACAACCGGGTGGAGAGGTCCACTGGTCAAAGCCCGTCCGTGCAAAGTCAAAGGGCTAGATCCCGTGGTTAAACGCTACAAGGTTAGCCGGGACGGGGGCCCTGGGGGGTAGCAATGCCACCGGAGCATCGTACCGGGCCCTCATACATGCGGGGTGGTGTTGTGGCATGTCCGAAGAGGCGGCACGCGTCTCCGGGTTGTGGCCCCCCTCACGGACGGCAATGAAACGGTAGTAGACGTTCTGCGGTAACGATGCACCGTGAATATTATTAAATACTTGGAGCGCGATAAAATCATGAGTTTTATACACAACGTGGGCACATGTGCTATAGGACTGATGGTAATTTTTCATAATTTTTTGTGATGGAGAAGTATCTGAACACTTCCCTCTACGCGGATTGCTCTTCGCACGTCTACGAATGTGGCCGGCGGCCTCCGGGGGCTAGCATACCGTCAAATCTTGCGTAGGCGGCCTCTCACAAATCTGGAAGTGTTGAGGCGGTTGCAAACGCCCAGCACGTGTCTCCGGGGTGTGCCCCTCCCCCTCACGGACGCCGCCGCCGCCGGCACCTAGAGGGGGGAAACGGACGCGTCGGGTCTACACGGAGTGGATGTAGTTGTAGGTTTGGCCCGGATGTTGCTCCAAAGTGTTCCTCTGGGCCGACCTAACACAACCGGGTGGAGAGGTCCACTGGTCAAAGCCCGTCCGTGCAAAGTCAAAGGGCTAGATCCCGTGGTCAAACGCTACAGGGTTAGG
>NW_025301301.1:0-889 GCF_018294505.1 Triticum aestivum
CGTATATGTGCCCAATGATCAGGAGATCAGGAAGTTGATTCTGCAAGAGGCCCATGATTTGCCGTATTCGATTCACCCAGGAAATACCAAGATGTATCTGCATTTAAAGGACAGTTTCTGGTGGACCGGAATGAAGAAGGATATTGCGGAGTATGTAGCAGTTTGTGATGTATGTCAGAGAGTGAAGGCAGAACACCAGAAGCCAGCAGGATTGCTACAGCCATTGCCGATACCCGAATGGAAGTGGGATAAGCTAGGCATGGATTTCATCACGGGATTGCCCAGGACTCGTTCAGGCTATGACTCGATATGGGTTGTAGTCGATCGATTGATGAAGGTAGCTCATTTCATCCCAATAAAGACCACTTATACCAGTGCTAAGTTGGCAAAGATATACATGACCAGGATCGTATGTCTGCATGGAGTTCCGAGGACCAGTGTATCAGATAGAGGAACCCAGTTTACTTCAAAGTTTTGGAATCAGTTGCATGAAACTTTGGGAACCAGACTAGAGTTCAGTACAGCTTTTCACCCGCAGACAGATGGACAGACTGAAAGAGTAAATCAGATTCTGGAGGACATGCCGAGAGCTTGTGCGCTAGATTATGGATCCAGTTGGGATGATAATTTACCGTATGCAGAGTTTTCTTACAACAACAGCTACCAATCCAGTTTGAAGATGGCCCCTTTCGAAGCTCTGTACGGAAGGAGGTGCAGGACACCGTTGTTGTGGGATGAAGTTGGAGACCGCCAGTTGTTTGGACCAGATTTGATTAAAGAGTCTGAACAGAAGGTGAAGTTGATTCGCGATAGGCTCAAGGTAGCCCAGTCCAGGCAGAAGAGCTATGCAGATTCTAAATGCAAGGAGACAGTTTACGAAGTCGGAGAC
>NW_025301302.1:0-889 GCF_018294505.1 Triticum aestivum
GAATACACTCTCCGTTCATCAGCCACGTGCCCCTAGCATAGTGAACATCGAACTTTTCCCCTCTGGTTCGTCTATCCGTGTAACGCCCCGTGACCGATGTGCCAGGTGTCGTCTAGTTATTCGCTGTTGTTGCTATGTCATTGCTTGTGTGTCATGCATTGCATATCATGTCATCATGTGCATTTCATTTGCATACGTGTTTGTCTCATGCATCCGAGCATTTTCCCCGTTGTCCATTTTGCATTCCGGCGCTCCTATCTCCTCCGGTGGTCATTTGTACCTTCTTTTCATGTGTGGGGGTTAAACATTTCCAGATTGGACCGAGACTTGCCAAGCGGCCTTGGTTTACTACCGGTAGACCGCCTGTCAAGTTTCGTGCCATTTGGACTTCGTTTGATACTCCAACGGTTAACCGAGGGACCGAAAAGGCCTCATGTGTGTTGCAGCCCAACACCCTTCCAAAGTGGCCTAAAACCCACCTATCTCCCCTCCATCATCTCGGTCGTTCGATCACGATCGCGTGGCTGAAAACCGCACCTCATTTGGACTCTCCTAGCTCCCTCTACCTATAAAAGAGCACCCCTCCCCGAAATTTCGGATCATTTCGCGGTCCAACCCTAGCTTCTTCCTCCTCCCGACGACGGACACGTCCACCCTCTTGCCCGGACATGTCCGCCTTGTCCCGCGCCCAATCGCGCGCTGCCACCTGTCCATCACCGCCCTTCTCTCTCCTCCCCACCACCGCGGCCCGCCAGGCCCATCGCGGGCCCGCGGGACCCAACCGCCGCCGCCCCGCGCCTGTCATCCCCGCCGCCATGCCTGAGGCGCTGCCTCTGCGCTGGGGCGCCACGCCGCTGTGCACCTCCCACCGGCGACCGGCCCGTCACCT
>NW_025301303.1:0-889 GCF_018294505.1 Triticum aestivum
CCACCTTGTGGCCGCGACAGAGAGGCATGCAAACCCTCCACCAAAACCGTACCCCGGCATCGCTCAAAAAGCATGAAGCCACGGGGGAACGCGCCGAACTTGCGAGATATATTGGAGGACAAGGAAAGACAATCCAGATCTATCTATGGATCACGTGGGCGCCCCAGGACCCACGACGAATACCGTCGCGCCGGATACAACTACTCCGGCCGGGCCGAACACAGTAGACAATGCTCTCTCGAGCTACGTCGCGATATTGCTCAATACAGAGGCGCCACACACCCACTATGCTTCACTGACGAAGTAATGGATCATCAAATCCCTAAAGGGTTTAAACCCGTTAGTATCGAATGCTACGATGGCACAACAGACCCCGCGGTTTGGACTGAGGATTATCTCCTCCATATACATATGTCCCGCGGCGACGATCTTCACGCCATCAAATATCTCCCGCTCAAGCTTAAAGGACCAGCTCGGCATTGGCTGAACAGCCTGCCCGCAGAGTCAATTGGATGCTGGGAAGACCTGGAAGCCGCATTCCTCGACAACTTCCAGGGCACGTATGTGCGACCACCGGAAGCAGATGACCTAAGCCACATAATCCAGCAGCCAGACGAATCGGCCAGGCAATTCTGGACACGGTTCTTAACAAAGAAAAATCAAATCGTCGACTGTCCGGATGCAGAGGCCCTCGCTGCCTTTAAACATAACATCCGCGACGAGTGGCTGGCCCGGCACCTAGGACAGGAGAAGCCGAAATCCATGGCAGCCCTCACTTCACTCATGACCCGCTTCTGTGCGGGAGAGGATAGCGGGCTAGCTCGCAGCAACAACCTCGGCAAAAACGCTGGCAGTCCGGATACCAAGGACCGCAATGGCAGGTTGCGTC
>NW_025301304.1:0-889 GCF_018294505.1 Triticum aestivum
GCCGCCCAGACGCCGTCGCCGCCCCGCGCCCCTGCCTCCTCGTCGCCCGTCGCCGCGCCCCTCACCATCGACGTCGCCACCCCTTGTCTCCTCGTCGCCCCTCACCGTCGCCATCGCCGCCCCCTGCCTCCTCGTCGCCTGTCGCCGCGCCCCTCACCGTCGCCCCCGTGCCCTGCCTCCTCGTTGATCGCCGGCGCCCCTTAATGAGCTCATATGAATTTTCCTAATTTAGATGTGTAGTTAATTTAGATGTGTAGTTAATTGAGTTGTTGTAATTTGTTCATAATGTAGATGTATATGTATGTGTATGTATGTATGGATGGATGTTTAATTATAGAGCTCTTTTACGGTGATTGGGGAGTTACATTTTGTAATTTGATGTAACTCCTCCCTTAATTATTCTCCACCGTTGATTATAACTTGTTAACTAAAAAGGTTAAATTTAATCAACAAGGGTATTATGGTCATGCGTAATTGTTTTTTTAGTAAGTCTGTCAATTCGCTGGTCAATCCCCCGCATCTGGCTAGACGGTTGCGCAGGAGCGACGACCTTGGCGACCAGGCTGGCGCGACATCCATTAGGCGAAGCCCCTGCTGGGCTTGGCCGTGGTGGAAGCTACCCCACGCCACCCACCCCCCGCGCCGCCGTGAGGTCCTGGCGGAGATAACGCTGGCGCGAGGTCCTGGAGGCTCCAGCTGCGGTCGGTCGCAGTGTTCCATCGCCCTGAGCAGCGCCTCCTGCCGCCGATAAGCCGACCAGCAACGCCGGCGACCAGTCCATAGGCACGTAGCCGCCACTCCTGCCTTCCTCCTCCCTGTTCCCTCAACCCCGGCTGAATCTGAATCTATTTGCTCTATTAGCTCTGCTCTTTCTGAATCTCTTTGATCT
>NW_025301305.1:0-889 GCF_018294505.1 Triticum aestivum
CCAGTGACCGATGGCTAAAATGTCTCATTCGCAAGCGTGCGAAGGAAGACTCTGTCCCCTTTTCTATAAAAAGGGCACGCTAGCCCCAACCCAGCACAACACATTCTCTACCCCAAATTGAGCCATAATGCCTGGCCCCGTAGTGCACAATGAGACCACAACAACCAATCTTGGAGGTTTCGTGACCATACTCGCAAACCTCAGCCGTCGTGCCTACGCATTAGAAGAGCCCCCAGAATATGTTGTGTACCAAGGCACCATGAGCGGTGAGGACCACCAATTCTGGGCCACTGTGCACATCTACGGTAGGGGTCTGTCACCAGAACGCCCCTACAAGTTCACCGGAAGAACAACTTCCTTCGAGCCACAAGCCATCCAGCTAGCTGCTCGAGAGGCTATAGTTCAACTTCGGCAGTTGTCACCCAGAGTTAACTGTCACTCGTTCTACCACTACCCCAGGCGTGAAGGGTATGGTAGACCACCCCAAGTTGCCAACAGAGATCATGAGACAGATCCCGCATTGTTGCACCTAGTGCGATATGTAAATGCACTAGAGGCATTGTTCGATCAGATCACCATTGATCTGATCGCAGCTCGAGGAGAGCTGGTTCGTCGAGCCCCAGCAAGAAGAGAAGACGAGCCCGACGCCGACAACCCAGTCGTGCTGTTCGGACACCCGATCGAGACCCTGAGGTCAGCTCCAGCCGCCAACCGAGATGCTTTGATGACCCCAGAAGTGCTTCGTCGCCTTTTGGGAGCATACTCCAACGGGGTTGTGGCTAACAATCCCCGTAATGTTCATCATCGCTACCCCGACCCTGCAGTTCCTCCACCATCTCCGGCTAATCCCGACAGTGAGACACGTGGAGAAGCCTCGACATCCACCAGG
>NW_025301306.1:0-889 GCF_018294505.1 Triticum aestivum
AGGTAGAAGCAAGATTCTTTTCCTTTTTTGAAGAGACACACATGTCTGTCTCGCAAAAGCAAATCCATGCCTCCCCCGGAAGAAAATAAACATGTTTTGTTTTTCCTTGTTAGAGAGGCACAATTGTGTCACTTGCGGAAGCAAATTTGTGTCTCTCATAGAAGCAAAAAAAAATTCCTTTTCCAAGATAATTGTGCCTCTCGCATCTGTGTCTCAAGAAGAAGTAAATACGTGTCTTTTACGGAAGCAAAAAAAATTGTTTGTTTTTATTTTTGAGAGACATAGTTGTGCATCTCGCAGAAGCAAATATGTGCCTCCACGATAAGTAAATATGTGCGCCTCACGGAAGCAAAAAATGCTCTCAGTCCACCAAAAATGATCATTGCTGGGCTCCCGCAAAGAGTAGTACTTAGTTGCTCCTGCGTCAAATAGGGTCTGCATCTGCTCTCAGGGGGGATTTTAGCAGGCCCGGTAGCGGCACCTAGTTTGGGCCGAAATAATGTCCCACAGCCCCAAGAAGAGAGATTTTTTGTTCAAAAGGACCCTCTGGCCAACAGAATTGCCAAAAAAGACCACATGTCAAAAACATTGTCAAAAAGGACCCCCTCACTAGTGGCGGCAGGCGCGGCAGGCGACACATGGAACCTACCGCCACGCCATGAGGCGGCGGGCCCTGCCGCCACAGAAGGAGGCGGCAACGCGGGTTGTAACGGGTTATGTACAGCGCAGCAGCCGCGACGTAACGGGCGAGGCCAGGTGGGCCATGCCGCCACCGTGTGAGGCGGCCACTGTTGCCGCTGTCGCTCCCGGACCGACAGGCCATGCTGCTCGCGGGCCCAGCGTGTGGGCCACGCCGCCACTGCAGCAGGCGGCGTCCTTGTTGCTGCAC
>NW_025301307.1:0-889 GCF_018294505.1 Triticum aestivum
AAATAGTCTTGATCTCGCGGGTGTGAGATTGCTGAGTCCCCGTGACTCACAGATACTTCCAACACCAGTTGCAGGTGCCGACGATGCCAGTGCAGATGATGGCGTCGATCTCAAGTGGGAGTTCGACGAGGAACGTGGTCGTTACTATGTGTCTTTTCCTGATGATCAGTAGTGGTGCCCAGTTGGGACGATCGGGGATCTAGCATTTGGGGTTGTCTTATTTTCATCTGGATTTTGACCGTAGTGGGTCTATATGATTGTATTTTGGATGATGGATGATGATATTCATGTATTGTGTGAAGTGGCGATTGTAAGCCAACTCTTTATCCCATTCTTGTTCATTACATGGGATTGTGTGAAGATGACCTTTCTTGCGACAAAACCACTATGCGGTTATGCCTCTAAGTCGTGCCTCGACACGTGGGAGATATAGCCGCATCGTGGGCGTTACAAGTTGGTAATCAGAGCCATCCCCGACTTAGGAGCCCCCTGCTTGATCGAATCACTGGCGTTGTTGAGTCTAGAATAAAAATGTTTTGAGTCTTAGGATTATATATATCGGAGAGTAGGATTCTTTTACTCCTCAGTCCCTTCGTCGCTCTGGTGAGGTCTCCTGACGTAGAAGTTTTGACTACTCTCTCCTCAAATTTCACAAAAAAAAATTTTAGGATCACGCGGGTATCTTGGAATCGTTCCGATCGATTTGTGACGAGAACATTGTTCTTGGTGCCTCCTGTCATTTAGGGGTTGTGGCAGTGTCCCGGGGAGTTGAGCTCCGAGGTGTTGTCGTCACAATTTTATCGTTGCAGTTCTGGAATACCTGAGTTTCGCCGACATCGAAATCTCTTTTATGCAGTTGTTGGTGAGATCACCTCGACGCCACCCAGTA
>NW_025301308.1:0-889 GCF_018294505.1 Triticum aestivum
GAGGTAAAGATTTATATATGGGAAGTCCTGTTTTGGTCACCGGAAAAGTTTCGGGTTTTATCGGTAACGTACCGGGACTACCGGGAGGGTCCCGGGGGTCCACCAAGTGGGGCCACCGGCCCCAGAGGGCTGCATAGGCCAAGTGTGGGAGGGGACCAGCCCCAGGTGGGCTGGTGCACCCCCCACAAGGGCCCAAGGCGCCTAGGGTTGGGGGCGCACCCACCTAACTTGGGGGGCAAGTTTCCCCTCTCTCCCCCCCCCTTGGCCGCCACCCTAGATGGGATTGGGCTGGCCGCCACCCCTAGGGGTGAAACCCTAGGTGGGGGCGCAGCCCCACCTCTCCCCCATATATACTTGAGGGTTTTGGGGGCTGCAGACAGATGAGTTTCACCTCTCCCAGGCGCAGCCCTACCTCTCTCCCTTCTCCTCTCTCGCGGTGCTTGGCGAAGCCCTGCAGGATTGCCACGCTCCTCCATCACCACCACGTCGTTGTGCTGCTGCTAGACGGAGTCTTCCTCAACCTCTCCCTCTCTCCTTGCTGGATCAAGGCATGGGAGACGTCACCGGGCTGTACGTGTGTTGAACGCAGAGGTGCCGTCCATTCGGCACTAGGATCTCCGGTGATTTGGATCACGACGAGTACGACTCCTTCAACCCCGTTCTCTTGAACGCTTCCGCTTAGCGATCTACAAGGGTATGTAGATGCACTCTCCTTCCCCTCGTTGCTGGTTTCTCCATACATAGATCTTGGTGATTCGTAGGAAAATTTTGAATTTCTGCTACGTTCCCCAACAGCGAGGCCCTGGCCGCGCTCTCCCACCGCCCCGCTGACCTGCCCGTGGACTTCGCCGCCGCTGTCGGCCACGAGATCGCCGAGGAGGACGGCCGC
>NW_025301309.1:0-889 GCF_018294505.1 Triticum aestivum
ACACCGTTTAGAGAAACCTAAGTTGTCGTTTCTTAAAAGTTTGGGGCTGCGATGCTTATGTGAAAAAGTTTCAGGCTGATAAGCTCGAACCCAAAGCGGATAAATGCATCTTCATAAAATACCCAAAACAGTTGGGTATACCTCCTATTTCAGATCTGGAAGCAAAAGTAATTGCTTCTAGAAACGAGTCCTTTCTCGAGGAAAAGTTTCTCTCAAAAGAATTGAATGGGAGGATGGTGGAGACTTGATAAGGTTATTGAACCGTCACTTCAACTAGTGTGTAGCAGGGCACAGGAAGTTGTTCCTCTGGCACCTACACCAATTGAAGTGGAAGCTTATGATATTGATCATGAAACTTCGGATCAAGTCACTACCAAACCTCGTAGGTCGACAAGGATGCGTACTACTTCAGAGTGGTACGTAATCCTATCTTGGAAGTCATGTTGCTAGACAACAATGAACCTACGAGCTATGGAGAAGCGATGGTGGGCCCATATTCCGACAAATGGTTAGAAGCCATGAAATCCGAGATAGGATCCATGTATCAGAACAAAGCATGGACTTTGGTGAACTTGCCCGATGATCGGCAAGCCATTGAGATAAATGGATCTTTAAGAAGAAGACGGACGTGGACGGTAATGTTACCGTCTATGAAGCTCGACTTGTGGCAAAGAGTATTTTCACAAGTTCAAGGAGTTGACTACGATGAGATTTTCTCATCCGTAGCGATGCTTAAGTCCGTCGGAATCATGTTAGCATTAGCTGCATTTATGAAATCTGGCAGATGGATGTCAAAAACAAGTTTCCTTACCAGTTTTCGTAAGGAAAGGTTGTATGTGATACAATCAGAAAGGTTTTGTCGATCCTAAGGATGCTAAAAGGTATGCTA
>NW_025301310.1:0-889 GCF_018294505.1 Triticum aestivum
GGGGCAACAACGCCCGTCGCCACCCCGCATCGACGTCTCCCCGGACCGTGATACGTCTCCAACGTATCTACTTTTCCAAACACTTTTGCCCTTGTTTTGGACTCTAACTTGCATGATTTGAATGAAGCTAACCCGGACTGATGCTGTTTTCAGCAAAACTGCCATGATGTTGTTTTATGTGTAGAAAAGAAAAGTTCTCGGAATGTCCTGAAAATCCACGGAGGCACTTTTTGGAATTAATTAGAATTTCTGGGCGAAAGAAATACACTAGGGGGCCCACACCCTGTCCACAAGACAGGGGGGCGCGCCCCCTATAGGGCGCGCCCCCCCTATCTCATGGGCCCCCTGGACCTCCACCGACCTCAACTCCAACTCCATATATTCACGTTCGGGGAGAAAAAGATCAAAGAGAAAGTTTCATCGCGTTTTACGACACGGAGCCGCCGCCAAGGCCTAATCTCTCCCGAGAGGGCTGATCTGGAGTCCGTTCAGTGCTCCGGAGAGGGGGATTTGTCGCCGTCGTCGTCATCAACCATCCTCCATCACCAATTTCATGATGCTCACCGCCGTGCGTGAGTAATTCCATCGTAGGCTTGCTGGACGGTGATGGGTTGGATGAGATTTACCATGTAATCAAGTTAGTTTTGTTAGGGTTTGATACCTAGTATCCACTATGTTCTGAGATTGATGTTTCTTTGACTTTGCTATGCTTAATGCTTGTCACTAGGGCCCGAGTGCCATGATTTCAGATCTGAACCTATTATGTTTTCATGAATATATGTGTGTTCTTGATCTTATCTTGCAAGTCTATAGTAACCTATTATGTGTTATGATCCGACAACCCCGAAGTGACAATAATCGGGATACTTCTCGCTGATGACCGTAGTTT
>NW_025301311.1:0-889 GCF_018294505.1 Triticum aestivum
CACCCCAAAACAAAAAACACTCACGAACGCGGTTTGTATCTCTCACACACACCCACGTAGGTGGGGGACGTGCACGAAGAGAAGAGGTGCATGCACGGCGCACGTACTCCCATCTCTTTCCCAACCACACCCACGCGGGTACACGGTGGAGCTCATTTCTGTATGGAAAAGGCAGCCCACGTGGTAATTTGGCACGTGTACTGGTTGTCCACTTGGTGGAGGGAGGATCGTCTACCACGGGTGAACAAACAAATTGCGACTTGACGTGTTATGTTAAAAAAAGAGGCAAACCATGTGGGGCCTACCTTAGAGGAAAGGCTCTATACACTGGAGTACTTTTGATGTGTCCCGTCAACTCGCAGAACAAGGAGAAGCTTGCTTAGTACGCCGTCTCCCCTGCCCATGGGCGCGGTGGCTCGCAGGATGAGGTGAAGCTTGCTCCGCCTTACGCCCGCTCCCTCGCCCATGCGCGCGGTGGCTCACAGGACGAGGAGAAAATTTTACTACTCCCTCCGTTTACTCCTCGTCCCTACTACCTTGGTTATAGAGATTATATCATATTGTTTGGAATATATATGTCCTTTAGTAGATTTCAATATGAACTACTAGTACATACTCCAAACACTGATGTATATAGACGTATTTTAGAGTGTAGATTCACTCATTTTGCTCCGTATGTAGCACTCTCCCTCGCCCCTCGACCCTCGCCCACGTGGTGGACGTGCAGCAATTCATTCGGTCTCATATAGCCAGAACGATATATACTGCACTACCATTATTGCTCGACTTCCCGAAGAGGCGAAGAGCCAATCGCAAGGTTAATATTTTGGAGATGCCAAGCACAAGGTTATAGGAGAACGAGTAGTAGGTGCCGCGTCATTTATAAATA
>NW_025301312.1:0-889 GCF_018294505.1 Triticum aestivum
CCCCTGTTCCCAAAGTTATTCCTCAGTGGCCTCGTGTGTAATTCACGAGCCACCTTCTGATGAGATCATCAATTTGGTATCAGACGCAATACTTATTCCCATTGCTCTGAACCCCTTTCACACTTCGCTTCAGGCAATGAACGATTGCCTATCCGCTTGAAACTTCTTATTGCCCCGTCTTACTTTGCTCTCGATAGGTGTAATTTGTTCAACTCGAGAGATACTCATATGTTCATTCTTGGGATACCCCCAGATGAATTTCCCTTATAACCTCCTATTTTTGTAGAACTGCCCCTTACCTATTCGTAAGTACGATGGAGTTCCCGAATAAATGGTGACAAGTTTATCATGATGCATCGGAATAAAGGATTGAAGACATCAACGAAAGGAATTAACTTCTTCGAGAAGATCCGTTAGAATATTGTAACCAGAACTTTCCCCCTTGCTCCCCTCTTAAATCTCGGGACGAGATTTCTTGTAGTGGAGGAGAATTGTGACGCCCGGATAATTAAGCTAAAGTGATTCCCCGCTAATGATGCCACGTCGCCACGGTTACTATGATAAACTCTCGATAGTTCGGAACCGAAACAAATTCAAAATTTAAATAAAAGAAAACAATAAAAGTTTTCAAAAATTAAAACAAAAATGTTCGGTGGTTGCCAAATATTACAAAGATAATTATGGTGTAAGGTTCACAATTTTATAAACTGCCTAAGTGTTTATAAATAAATAAAAACAGAAAAGAAAATAAATAAAGAGAAAACAGAAAACATTACAAAAAAAAAGAGAGAAACCCCCCCTGGACCCTGGCCCAACTGGGCCGACCCCAGGCCCAGTCGGCCACCCCCATAACCCCCACGCCCCAAACCCTAACCTACCCACTCCCCAC
>NW_025301313.1:0-889 GCF_018294505.1 Triticum aestivum
ATCACTACAAAATGAATTCTGAAAATGTTGAAACTTGGCATGGTATCATCATTTCACCCGCATAGCATGTGCCAAAAAGTAGAGAGGGTCACGGCAAAAACTGGACGCACTTCATGTACAAATTGGACAAACTCTTTCGGAGTATCAGGGTTTCGGACGAGAACTCATCTGTTACACGGGCACTTCAATATTTTTTAAACTTATTTGAACTCCGGACTTCTTTTGTGTTCAGTATGCAGCATTCAAAGCAACGTCATCAATTTCCAACATGTTCTAACATCATTTGTTTTTTCGGTCATTTACCTAATTGTTTAGAGAGCTAAATGACCGTGAAATTGAAAATCACTACAAAATGAATTCTGAAAATGGTGAAACTTGGCATGGTATCATCATTTCACCCGCATAGCATCTGCGAAAGAGTAGAGATGGTCACGGCAAAAACTGGACGCACTTCGTGGACAAACTGTACAAACTCTTTTGGAGTATCAGGGTTTCAGATGAGAACTCATCTGTTACACAGGCACTTCAATGTTTTTTAAACTTATTTGAACTCTGGACTTCTTTTGTGTTCAGTATGCAGCATTCAAAGCGACGTCATCAATTTCCAACATGTTCTAACATCATTTGTTGTTTTTCGGTCATTTACCTAATTGTTTAGAGAGCTAAATGACCGTGAAATTGAAAATCACTACAAAATGAATTCTGAAGATGTTGAAACTTGGCATGGTATCATCATTTCACCCGCATAGCATGTGCGAAGGAGTAGAGAGGGTCACGGAAAAAACTGGACGCACTTCATGTACAAATTGGACAAACTCTTTCAGAGTATCAGGGTTTCGGACGAGAACTCATCTGTTACACGGGCACTTCAATATTTTTTAAACTTATT
>NW_025301314.1:0-889 GCF_018294505.1 Triticum aestivum
CCAAGACCGAGTGCTCCGTATCACCGTCCGCTTTCAGAGGTCACGTGCAACAAGTGCCAACAGAAGGGTCACTATGCCAACAAGTGTACCAACCAGAGGCGTCTTCCTCCTCCTCCTCCTGTCAGATCGGCAAGTACAGCTGTGGTCAAGCACAATCCCAAGCACGCCAAGGTCAATATGGTGAATGCAGCTTAGGCAGAGGATTCTTCAGATGTGATCATGGGTAACCTTCCTGTTAACGATGTTCCTGCAAAAGTTCTTTTTAACACAGGTGCATCGCATTGCTTCATTTCCAAACCTTTTGCATCAAAGTATGAGTGTGATTATCAGTATCTGCAAAGTTCCTTGCAAATTGTGTCACCGGGCAAGCAGATGACAGCTAACACCTGCGTCCCTGAGGTTACTATCACATTGGGTGACTACAAGTTCCTTTCTTCCCCAATTGTTCTCGGTAACTCGGATATTGATCTTATTCTCGGAATGGATTGGCTTTCTAAGCACAAGGCACATCTTGACTGTGCTGCCAGGCAGATTCAATTGACTCATTCGTCTGAGGATGTCATTGTCTTTGCCGCTCGGGATAATACCATCCGGTTGTTTTCTCTCAATGAGAAGGGTGAATTGGATGCCATCTCTCAAATTCCTGTCGTGTGCGAATATCAAGACGTCTTTCCAGAAGAACTTCCAGGGATGCCTCCAAACCGGCCGGTTGAATTCGTTATTGAACTTGAGCCCGGTACGGAACCTGTGTGCAAACGTCCCTACAAGCTCGGCCCCGAAGAGTTGAAGGAGCTGAAGAAACAACTCGATGAGCAAGAAAGATTGGGTCTCATTCGGCCTAGTACTTCTCCGTGGGGTTGTGGTGTTCTTTTTGTGAAGAAGAAGGATG
>NW_025301315.1:0-889 GCF_018294505.1 Triticum aestivum
ATCAAGGTCCGACTACGGAACCAAAATAAAAGAAGAACCCCAAATGCGACAAAGGTCCCCGATCGACCCCAACTGGGCTCCACTACTGATCAACTAGAACGAAACAACACAAAGGGCAAGATCTTCATCGAGCTCCTCCTTGAGCTTGGTTGCGTCATCTGCACGGTAACATAGGCACCTGCAAACTGGTTTTGGAAGTATCTGTGAGCCACGGGGACTCAGCAATCTCGCACCCGCGAGATCAAGACTATTTAAGCTTATAGGAAGGATGGAGTAATGAGGTGGAGCTGCAGCAAGCGACTAGCATATATGGTGGCTACAATCGCAAAAGAGAGCGAGAAGAGAAGGCAAAGCACGGTCGATACAAGTATGATCAAGAAGTGATCCTATAGCAACCTACGTCAAGCATAACTCCAACACCGTGTTCACTTCCCGGACTCCGCCGAGAAGAGACCATCACGGTTACACACGCGGTTGATGTATTTTAAATAAGGTCAACTTCGGATTTTCTACAACCGGACGTTAACAAATTCCCATCTGCCCATAACCGCGGGCACGGCTTTCGAAAGATAATACCCTGCAGGGGTGTCCCAACTTAGCCCATGACAAGCTCTCACGGTCAACGAAGGAATAGACCTTCACCCGAGACGTTCCGATCAGACTCGGTATCCCGGTACAACAAGACATTTCGACAGGGTAAAACTAAACCAGCAACACCGCCCGAATGTGCCGACAAATCCCGATAGGAGCTGCACATATCTCTTTCTCAGGGCACACTCAGATGAGCAATCCGTACAACTAAAACCAAACCTCGAGTTTCCCCGAGGGGGCGCTGCACAGGGCTCTAGTTCGGACCAACACTCAGAGGAGCACTGGCCCGGGGGGGGGG
>NW_025301316.1:0-889 GCF_018294505.1 Triticum aestivum
ACTATTACTCACTGCTTGGGGTCCCGGAGTGATTTCCACGATTGACGAACCCCGGGGTGCATATATGTGTCGGTCATCAACACTCACGGTTTTTGGTGATTCTGACCTCTTTCATGGACTATTAATCACCATTTTGGAGGCCCAGAGCGATTTCCATTGTTGTCGAATCCCGAGGAGTGCTTACGTGTTGGTCGTCCAGACTCGCAGTCTGGGCCGATTTTGATCCATTTCTTGGACTATTACTCAGTTTTGGGGTCTCGAAGTGAGTTCCACGATTGACGAACCCCGGGGTGCGTCTATGTGTCGGTCATCAACACTCGCGTTTTTGGTCGATTGTGACCCGTTTCGTGGTCTATTACTCACCGTTTTCGGGTCCCGTAGTGATTTCCATAGTTATTGAACCCCAAGGTGCACTTACGTGTCGGTCATCAACACTCGCATTTTTGGCCGATTCTGGCCCATTTGATGGACTATCACTCACTCTTTTGGGGTCCCGGATTGATTTCAGCACTTGACGAACCCCGGGGTGCGTCTACGTGTCGGTCATCAACACTCGCGGTTTTTGGCGATTCTGACCCGTTTCGGGGACTATTAATTATTGTTTGGGTGTCCCAGAGCGATTTCCATGGTTGTCGAATCCCAAGGAGTGCTTACGTGTTCATTGTCAAGACTCGTAGTTTTGGATGATTCTGACCCGTTTCTTGGACTATTACTCAGTTTTGGGGTCTTGAAGTGAATTCCACGATTGACGAACCCCGGGGTGCGTCTATGTGTCGGTCATCAACACTCGCGTTTTTGGTCGATTGTGACCTGTTTCGTGGTCTATTACTCACCGTTTTGGGGTCCCGTAGTGATTTCCATAGTTATTGAACCCCAAGGTGCACTTACG
>NW_025301317.1:0-889 GCF_018294505.1 Triticum aestivum
TAGGATATACATATGGAATGAAGATGATCAGTCTAACAGACCACAGAATTCTTCGCACGTGCATGACCGACTTGGGATGATTCCAAAGGAGCAAAAACAAACCTTCTCGAGTTCACGACGGCAACTTACATCAAAATGCACGTGAATCAAAGGAAGTCACTCCTTTCATCAAACAAGTACTTCATGAGCTAGCATGAAGAAGATGCTTTCAAAAGTTTCCAACACTAACTTAAGGTTCAACAACATCATGGAGGAGATAAGAATGTTGTCAATGGGCTCAACAACAACTCATCGGAATTTCCATATCACTGGACTTCCACCATCGTGTGAACACGGTGATAGCATTGGTCAGACCAAAGATGTAATGGTGTATGCTCGAGGGATCAACCACGAATAAGACAACATTACGAGCATCGTTGGTACTGATTTGATTTGACGATAGCCCACACTCAAATCAAAGGATTGATAAGACAATAGGTCCAGCAACTGGTCACAGGGACCAATCGATGAAGATATCATCTTTCTTCAACACACACTACACAAGAATATCCCTTTGGAACGAACTAAGTCAGGCAAGCTTTTATCTTCCAACTCTCCAAGTTGTCGTTTAGCTTAACCAACTAGCTCAGGGGTATCCAACACGGATTCTTGGAGAAAGGGTGGTTTACAATAAACCAACTTGATCACGAGCTCAACATAGCGGTCAGGTGACAACCTGGTAATACTTCTGAGAAGATATTCAGAAAATCACGAACCACCGGTATGTTACTAAGCTCGAGAACAATCTTGCTTTTCAGGGCAAGACGATATGATCAATAGAGCAAGGATTTGAAATAATCCTAACTCATCGATCGAGGAGTGAACCAGGAGAATGGACTAGGTAGCACGA
>NW_025301318.1:0-889 GCF_018294505.1 Triticum aestivum
CGCACCTCTCCAACAGCAACAACAACGACTACCTCCACGTCGCGAAGCAGACCTCCGCCGAGCAAGCCGTGTTCCTCTTGCGTTTGGCCAAACTATTGGTGCTGCTGTTGATACTTCTGTGGCTCCTGCTGCTGATGCGGAGGAGGATGATTATGTGGGAGATTATGAGGATGAGGTTGATCAAAATCAACACTACGTGCAGCCACCTGTACCACCACCAGCAGGTCGACCTCAGGTATATATTCGTAATGGTAGGCCTGCACCACCACCTCAGGTACGAGATGATGTCCATATTCCTAAACTGAAATTGAATATTCCACCATTTGAGGGTAGATATGTTCCTGATATATATCTTACTTGGGAGTTAGAAACTGAACAACGATTTACATGTTTACAATATCCTGAGGAGAGACGAGTTGCTGCTGCTGTTTGTGCTTTCATTAGTTTTGCATGTGTATGGTGGTTTGAACATTGTAGATTATATCCTATTCCAACTACTTGGGCTGCTTTGAAAACTGCTATGCGTACGCGTTGGGTTCCACCATATTATCAACGTGAATTGCTTCAAAAATTGCAGCGTTTAAGACAAGGAAAAAATTCTGTAGAAGAATATTATCAGGAATTACAAACTGGCATGATTAGATGTGGTATTGTTGAGGAGAATGAAGCTATGCTTGCACGTTTTCTGGGTGGATTAAATAGAGAGATTCAGACCATTCTAGACTATAAGGAGTATACTAATATCACTCGTTTATTCCATCTTGCTTGTAAAGCTGAACGTGAAGTGCAGGATCGACAAGCATTGGGGCGAACTAACTTTTCTGCAGGCCGACCTTCATCATGGACACCACGTGCATCTTCTACTTCAACTGCACCAGCACCTCCATCC
>NW_025301319.1:0-888 GCF_018294505.1 Triticum aestivum
GGGGGGGGGTGCGGCGGCCTAGGGGAGAGGGGAGAGGGTGGCTTGCCCCCCAAGTCAAGGGGGGCGCCCCCTCTAGGGTTCCCCCTCAACCCTAGGCGCATGGGCCCAAGGGAGGGGGGTGCGGCCAGCCCACCAGGGGCTGGCTCCCTGCCCCACGCAGCCCATGTGGCCCCCCGGGAGGGGTGGCCCCTCCCGGTGGACCCCCGGAACCCTTCCGGTGGCCCCGGTACAATACCGGTATGACCCCGAAACTTCCCGGTGTCCGTTTGACAACTTCCCATATATAAATCTTTACCTCCGGACCATTCCGGATCTCCTCGTGACGTCCAGGATCCCATCCGGGACTCCGAACAACATTCGGTAGTCACATACTAGTCTTCCTAATAACCCTAGCGTCACCGAACCTTAAGTGTGTAGACCCTACGGGTTCGGGAGACATGCAGACACGACCGAGACGCTCTCAGTCAATAACCAACAGCGGGATCTGGATACCCATGATGTCTCCCACATGCTCCTCGATGTTGTCATCGGATGAACCACTATGTCGAGGATTCGATCAAACCCTGTATGCAATTCCCTTTGTCAATCGGTACGTTACTTGC
Organism: Triticum aestivum; assembly: GCF_018294505.1. Taxonomy (NCBI): domain Eukaryota; kingdom Viridiplantae; phylum Streptophyta; class Magnoliopsida; order Poales; family Poaceae; genus Triticum; species Triticum aestivum. The sequence goes on from NW_025301319.1 coordinate 603, forward strand.
CCGAGACTCGATCGTCGGTATCCCAATACCTTGTTCAGTCTCGTTACCGGCAAGTCACTTTACTCGTACCGTAATGCATGATCCCGTGTCCAACACCTTGGTCACATTGAGCTCATAATGATGATGCATTACCGAGTGGGCCCAGAGATACCTCTCCGTCATACGGAGTGACAAATCCCAGTCTCGATCCGTGTCAACCCAACAGCTACTTTCGGAGATACCTGTAATGCACCTTTATAGTCACCCAGTTACGTTGTGACGTTTGATACACCCAAGGCACTCTTAC
>NW_025301320.1:0-888 GCF_018294505.1 Triticum aestivum
CTACTCTCTCGCACAAGCTATGTGGGCGAAATGAAGATACCATGCCAAGTTTCAACATTTTCAGAATTCCTTTTGTAGTGATTTTCAATTTCACGGCCATTTATCTCTCTAAACAATTAGGTAAATGACCGAAAAACAACAAATGATGTCAGAACATGTTGGAAATTGATGACGTCGCTTTGAATGCTGCATACTGAACACAAAAGAAGTACGGAGTTCAAATAAGTTTAAAAAACATTGAAGCGCCCGTGTAACAGATGAGTTCTCGTCCGAAACCCTGATACTCCGAAAGAGTTTGTCCAGTTTGTACACGAAGTGCGTCCAGTTTTTGTCGTGACCCTCTCTACTCTTTTGCACATGCTATGTTGGTGAAATGATGATACCATGCTGTCAGGACCCCGACTCGATGTCACATCGATCTAGCCGGTAACACTTCATATCACTTTGCGGCCTCACGCACGGTATTCCCACGGGTGTCGCCTTACCTTTGCCCGGGACCGTTTGCGCCTTTTGGCTCACGTATATGATAGTGTCGCTAGCATCCATATGATAAAGAGCCCGGGCTGACATGACTAGTCGTAAACCCAAAGTGGCACAGACTTACAGGGACAGGCATCCATGACCCAGCTTCGAACGTGTCGGTCATCAGCAAGTGGGTCCGGGCTGTAGCACTGGGCTAGCAGGACTCCGGTAAACCGGGCTGTAGCGGGCTAACAGGACTCCAGTACTCAAAGCGTGACATTTCCCCGAAGGGACAGACACAGGAACGAAGAAGGACACATGCCGGCCAGCCTAAGTGTTCCAGAGCAGTAGCAAGCTACCATGGCTCAGCGGTAACACTAGGAGACATTTCCCGGTAAGAGAGGCTACTAAAGATAAACAACTAGA
>NW_025301321.1:0-888 GCF_018294505.1 Triticum aestivum
CCATGGTAAATAGGCACTGGTGCAGTTGAACCGTGGTAAAACTCGTCTCCGTAGTTGAGCGGGAGCGGCCAAAGGAATGTGCAATCGTGTGTGTAGTGGAGCTGGGAGGGGCAAGCATAAGGGACGAAGACGGGGGTAACATGTCGGATGCGATCATACCAGCACTAAAGCATCGGATCCCATCAGAACTCCGAAGTTAAGCGTGCTTGGGCGAGAGTAGTACTAGGATGGGTGACCTCCTGGGAAGTCCTCGTGTTGCATTCCCTTTTTAATTTTTTTGCACCGCGTGCAAAACAAAACGCACGAGCGCGACGTATGTTTAGCACGTTTTATTATTTTGCACGTTTACGGTAAGTTTTAGCTCGCTGCTCATTATTCACGCGTCTAGCGGCGGCAAGCGTGTTCTGAAAGGGGTCGAAACCATGGTAAATAGGCACTGGTGCAGTTGAACCGTGGTAAAAATCGTCTCCGTAGTTGAGCGGGAGCGGCCAAAGGAATGTGCAATCGTGTGTGTAGTGGAGCTTGGAGGGGCAAGCATAAGGGACGAAGACGGGGGTAACATGTCGGATGCGATCATACCAGCACTAAAGCACCGGATCCCATCAGAACTCCGAAGTTAAGCGTGCTTGGGCGAGAGTAGTACTAGGATGGGTGACCTCCTGGGAAGTCCTCGTGTTGCATTCCCTTTTTAATTTTTTTGCACCGCGCGCAAAACAAAACGCACGAGCGCGACGTATGTTTAGCACGTTTTATTATTTTGCACGTTTACGGTAAGTTTTAGCTCGCTGCTCATTATTCACGCGTCTAGCGGCGGCAAGCGTGTTCTGAAAGGGGTCGAAACCATGGTAAATAGGCACTGGTGCAGTTGAACCATGGTAAAAATCGTCT
>NW_025301322.1:0-888 GCF_018294505.1 Triticum aestivum
TGGCAGTTTCTTACAAAGCAGGAACTCAAAAGTGATATTCTATTTCCTTACCATTTTGGGTGAGTGTTTCTGTCTTGAGCACATTCTCTTTTGTTTACTCCATGCATGGTATGTGGCCGGCTAATCGATGAGTTATGCATGACGTACTGTGCATGTATCGTGTCCGCAGGTTCCACTGGATTCTGCTAGTAATTAAAGTTGACACCTCAGAATGTCTCGTCCACGACTCTCTGAATAAGGATCCAAAGCTTTGGGTCGACATGAGAAGAATGCTGCAGAAGTAATTATTTTCATTCATTTGCGCTCTATATCGATCGGCCTATTTCGTTCATTTCCTAATATCAAGTAACTAATAACTCTCTTGTTCATTTAATTTTCTTTGCCTCGTAGGGTTTGGAGACGGTTCGTAGATACAAAGGTCGGTGAATTCAAAAAAGAGCTAGAATTCAAAAGGGCAAAGGCTAAGAGTGGTGAGGATATTCAGCCAGCGGGGACCAATCTATGTGCATACTATGTCTGTGAGATGATCCGGAGATACACCTCTGAGCGGGTTCCGAGTGATACCAATGCTCAGAGGAATAACCTCCGGATGATGCTTAGTCCAGAAGCTCGCTTCCGACCACTTCAAGAGGAACTAGCTGGATGGTTCAGGAGGGAAGTCCTCCATCCTAAAGGAGGACACCATTACGAGGACGTAGAACTTTATATGCATTAAATTATGTATGGAAACTTGTTCAAAATTGTATATGGTCATCCGATGATATTGAATATATATTGTATATTCCTCTTGAATTCTTTTTGGTTCTAATTTCAAATTTGTTTGAAATTGTACATTCATATGCATGTATGTAGTACCGTAGAATATGTGAAACTCCTTCAAAATTAAAA
>NW_025301323.1:0-888 GCF_018294505.1 Triticum aestivum
CGGACTCCGATCCAGCAAAGTGTCGGGGAAGAGTTTCGTCAGCACGACGGCGTGGTGACGATCTTGATGAACTACAGCAGCAGGGCTTCGCCTAAACTCCGCTACAGTATTATCGAGGAATATGGTGGCAGGGGGCACCGCACACGGCTAAGGAATCGATCACGTGGATCAACTTGTGTCAACTTGTGTGTTTAGAGGTGCCCCTGCCTCCGTATATAAAGGAGGAGAGGAGGGGAGGCTGGCCGGCCAAGGGGGGGGGGAGGCGCAGGAGAGTCCTACTCCCTCTGGGAGTAGGATTCCCCCTCCAATCCTAGTCCAACTAGGATTCCTCGGAGGGGAAAAGAGGAGGAGGGGGCCGACCACCTCTCCTAGTCCTAATAGGACTAGGGGAAGGGGGGGGGCGCAGCCCAACTAGGGCAGCCCCTTCTCTTTTCCACTAAGGCCCACTATGGCCCAAATAGCTCCCGGGGGATTCCGGTAACCCTCCCGGTATTCCGGTAAAATCCCGATTTCACCCGGAACACTTCCGATATCCAAATATAGGCTTCCAATATATCAATCTTTACGTCTCGACCATTTCGAGACTCCTCGTCATGTCCGTGATCACATCCGGGACTCCGAACAACCTTCGGTACATCAAAATGCATAAACTCATAATATAACTGTCATCGTAACCTTAAGCGTGCGGACCCTACGGGTTCGAGAACAATGTAGACATGACCGAGACACGTCTCCGGTCAATAACCAATAGCGGGACCTGGATGCCCATATTGGCTCCTACATATTCTACGAAGATCTTTATCGGTCAGACCGCATAACAACATACGTTGTTCCCTTTGTCATCGGTATGTTACTTGCCCGAGATTCGATCGTCGGTATCCAATACCT
>NW_025301324.1:0-888 GCF_018294505.1 Triticum aestivum
ACAGATGATTTTCCGTATGAAACCCTGATACTTCGAAAGAGATTGTCCATTTTGTACACGAAGTGCATCTAGTTTTTGCCCTAACCCTCTCAACTTGTTAGCACATGCTATGTGGGTGAAATGATGATACCATGCCAACTTTCAACCTTTTCAGATTTCATTTAAAATGCTTTTGAATTTCAGGGTCTTATAGCTAAAAAAATCAGTAAATTCATGAAAAATAACAAATGAAGTCAGAAAGGGTTGAAAATTGATGATGTGGCTTCGCATGGTTCATTTTGAACACACGAAAAGTCTGGAGTTCAAATAAATTTAAAAAATGAAATCCCTTTTTAACAGATGAGTTTCCGTATGAAACCCTGATACTTCGAAAGAGATTGTCCACTTTATACACGAAGTGCGTCTAGGTTTTGCCGTAACCCTCTCAACTTGTTAGCACATGCTATGTGGGTGAAATGATGATACCATGCCAACTTTCAACATTTTCAGAGTTCATTTGAAATGCTTTTGAATTTCAGGGACTTATAGCTCAAAAAAATTTGTAAATGCTTGAAAAATAACAAATGAAGTCAGAAAGGGTTGAAAATTGATGATGTGGCTTTGAATGTTGCATTTTGAACACACAAAAAGTATGGAGTTCAAATAAGTTTAAAAAAATGAAATCCTTTTGTAACAGATGAATTTCCGTATGAAACCTTGATACTTCGAAAGAGATTGTCCATTTTGTACACGAAGTGCATCTAGTTTTTGCCCTAACCCTCTCAACTTGTTAGCACCTTCTATGTGGGTGAAATGATGATACCATGCCAACTTTCAACCTTTTCGGAGTTCATTTGAAATGCTTTTGAATTTCAGGGTCTTATAGCTCAAAAAATCAGTAAATGCATG
>NW_025301325.1:0-888 GCF_018294505.1 Triticum aestivum
GGTTTCGGAAAAAAAAGAGTCGGGTAGCCACGCTCCGTTTAGGCCCAAAATTTTTCGAAAACGCATTTTTCAAAAAAATTTCTGGCTATCCTATTTTTAGGTGTTTCTGAGTGTTTTGAGACAGGTGCCATTATAGGAAGTTTTTTTTGACCCGTTTCCAGTTTTTGGGTCCGGGCAGTCGAAAAAAAAAAATTTGTTCGAAAAATTTCGTGCCCATCCTGTCAGTTTGAGCTAGGAAGAGTTTTGAGACACTCGCCATTATAGTGATTTTTCGCAAAAAAAAGCAACGCAAAAAAAAAGAGCGCAAAAAAAAAAAGAAGAGCGAAAAAAAAATTCAGAGTGTGCTTTTCCCTTGTTTAGGTGCCGCGCCGTGATTTTGTTGGTGTTCTAGGCTCGCGTCTCTAGCACAGTCTAGCCTAGGACCAGCACAGTACCGTCGTTGAGCGTTTATTCAACTTTGCATCTCTGAATTGATTATTGCTGACCCTTTTTGCTACCATAGTATAAGCCTTCCCAGCTCCACATACATCTACTTCGTGCGTTTGACTCTCCCTGGTAATCGCTCTATCCAAGCTTTGAGAGTTTTGACTACAACGGTTGCCGATCACCGCCTGTTGCTGGGTAAGAACTGGTAAGAATTTGAGTTTTGCTTGACGGATTTGTGACACCCACCACCACCACTTGTTCGTAGTCTGTAGGATCATATTCTTGTGTGTTTCTATTGCTGCTAACCATGCCAGGATCACAAGCCGACGAGATTGACTAGGAGAATTTATCGAACAAGGAGCTTCATGATAAGTTTCAGCAAATGATGACTGAACAGGTGCAAGATGTGCTGAACAATTTTGAAGAGGCCATGGAGAAGATCACTGGCCTTGAGAAGACGTT
>NW_025301326.1:0-888 GCF_018294505.1 Triticum aestivum
CGCCGCGCCACCCCACACCCGCCGCCGCCTTACGCCGCCGCCGGAGCCCCTCGCTCTTCGAGGTACTAGCCCCGCGCCGCGTCACCTTTTCTTTTCTCGGATCGTTTTCTTCTAATCGTTCCGATTCTTTTCTTCTCTAAACCGTTCCGGTTTTCTAGATCGGTTTTTCGTTCGGTTTTCTTCTCCGAAACCCTAGATCGGATTTGTTTCCTTTTCCGATTTAGTTGCCTTTGGACCGTTCGCCGGACCGTTCGTCTTAACGAACGTGATCACCTGATCGCCTCGGTTAATGAACGTCTGTTCGTTTAACCGTTCGTCGTTCTCTTTTCTCGTCGGATTTATCCCGCGATTCTTCCGATCGTGATTTCAGATCCGATCTTCTTTCTAGTCTATCTTCTTGCTCGTTTATCGGAATCAGGTGATTCAAATGCCTGGAGTTTCGCCTCGAAACCGCCGTTCCGACTAACCAACTTAAACTAAGTTTTGTTACTGTAAAAATTTGACCTAGTTTCAACTTGCTAGAACCGAGTTGTTTTCTTTCGTCGTTTGACTTTCGATGCTTTATTTGATTCGATTCTTTTGCAACCAGGGTTCTTAAGTTGAACTCTCTGGTTAGATCTTTTATTCGAGATTTCCCTGTGCATTAGATGAGTACTTAATGTATGCTTGTTGTTTGTCTGCGTTAGATCACCCGGAGTGCGCCGCTTGTTACTTCGAATCTCTAGGTCACGCGGATCATCAGCAAGGCAAGTAACACTTGATCATATCTTTCCTACTACCCAGTTTTATTGCATTAGATCAAACCCTCAAACACTTGCATTGTTTAGGATCTAAATTAAATTGTGGGATTGGGAAGTAGAATTGAGGTAGTACCTATTACCTGTTACT
>NW_025301327.1:0-888 GCF_018294505.1 Triticum aestivum
GCATGACGTCAGCACGACGTCAGCGGTCAACTGGGCTGGTCCGGTCAAACCTGACGTGTGGGACCCACACGTCAGTGACAGGGGGGTTAACAGGGGTTAATTAATTTAATTAAAAGGTTAGGGGGGGGTCAGGCCCACTAGTCAGCGTCAGGGGGGGGGGTAGCGCGGTTGACCGGTCAATCCCGCCGGCGTTTAGCCGCCGGCGAGGCCCGAGACGGCGGAGGGGCTCGGGATCGCCGTTCCGGCGACCATTCGGGCGGCGGAGACCACCCACGCGAAGCCCGCGCTCACGCGCATCCAGGGGAGCTGGTGGGGGGGCTGCGGGGGCGCCGGAGCAGAGCTCAGGGCGGCGGCCGGAGTTCGGCAACTTGCGGCCGCGGCGTTGTGGTGCACGGCAGTGGAGACGGAGGGTTCCTACGGGCTCCTGGCGTCACCAGGAACACGGGGACGCGCGCGGAAGGGACCGGCTTGGGCTCGTGCCACCGTGGCGCCATGGCCGGCGGCGAGGGGCTTACGGGCGCGGTGGCGAGCTAGCTAGACGGGGCAAACGGACACGGGGAGGAGGGGGTTCGGTGCGGGGGCTCACCGCGGAACTAGCGAGCGCGAGGGCGAGGTCGGGGATGCCCGGTAGCTCCCGAATCGCCGGCGAGGGTCCACGGCGGCCGGAGTCGAATTTGGCGACGGCGACGGCTTCACGGGGCATCCGGAGGGGCACGGCTTGACGGGGAGCTTCAGGGCGGAGGAGCGGAGCTTCCGCGTGTGTCGGGGAGGCGAGGGGAGGTCGGTGGTGATGGCTATGGCGAACGGCGGCGGCGGTGGTTCTCGGGTGAGAGAGAGAGCAGGGGGAGAGGAGGAGGGCGAGGGAGAGTGAGAGCGGTGCGGGGCAGC
>NW_025301328.1:0-888 GCF_018294505.1 Triticum aestivum
ACCCTGTCTTAGCGTAACGCGAGTCGAGGCGGACGTCGTCGCGGTAGCGACGACGGACGCCGAGACGAGCACGTGCCAGCACTGCCACCCTGTCTTAGCGTAACGCAAATCGAGGCGGATGTCGTCGCGGTAGCGACGACGGACGCTGAGACGAGCACGTGACACCACTGTCACCCTGTCTTAGCGTAACACGAGTCGAGGCGGACATCATCGCGGTAGCGACGACGGACGCCGAGACGAGCACGTGAGAACATTCCCACCCTGTCTTAGCGTAACACGAGTCGAGGCGGACGTCGTCGCGGTGGCGACGACGGACGCCGAGACGAGCACGTGACACCATTCCCACCATGTCTTAGCGTAACGCAAGTCGAGGCGGACGTCGTCGCGGTAGCGACGATGGACGCCGAGACGAGCACGTGACAACATTCCCACCCTGTCTTAGCGTAACGCGAGTCGAGGCGAACGTCGTCGCGGTAGCGACGACGGACGCTGAGATGAGCACGTGACACCACTGCCACCCTGTCTTAGCGTAACGCGAGTCGAGGCGAACGTCGTCGCGGTAGCGACGACGGACGCCGAGACGAACACGTGACACCATTCCCACCATGCCTTAGCGTAACACGAGTCGAGGCGGACGTCATCGCGGTAGCGACGACGGACGCCGAGACGAGCACGTGACACCACTGCCACCCTGTCTCAGCGTAACGCGAGTCGAGGCGGACGTCGTCGCGGTAGCAACGACGGACACCGAGACGAGCACGTGACACCATTCCACCCTGTCTTAGCATAACGCGAGTCGAGGCGGACGTCGTCGCGGTAGCGACGACGGACGCCGAGACGAGCACGTGACACCACTGCCGCCCTGTCTTAGCGTAACGCGAGTCGAGG
>NW_025301329.1:0-888 GCF_018294505.1 Triticum aestivum
CGATGGCGTGGAGGCGATGCAGAGCTTCCCGAGGGGCTTGGCTTGGTGGTGAGGAAGAGGGGGTCGCGGCGGAGCTCCTGAGCTCAGCGGAGGGGCGAGGGGTGGCCGGTGACGGCTGCTATGGCGAACGGCGGCGAGGGGTGCGTTCGGACACGGGAGAGAGAGAGCGAGGGAGAGGAGGAGGGCGAGGGGGGAGTGCGAGGGGGTCAGGGTGGCTGCGTGGCGTCGTCCGGGGCATCGAGGGCGACGAGAAGGGCGCCAGGCAGGCAGGGAGGGAGGTGGCGTGGCGCGGTGGCGCGCGCGCGCGCCGGGCACACTCCCCTCCCTCTGTCGAGGACGAAGACGACAGAGGAGGGAGGCGGGCTGGGCCGCCTGCTGGCTGGGCCGGCCAGCTGGCTGGGCCGGACAGGGAGGAGCCCAGGTAAGCTCCTCCTTTTATTTATTTTTGTATTTCTAAATTCTGACATTTGTTTTGATTTAAATAAAATATTAAATCATTTTATAACCTTATGCCAATTTTTGCAGGAGCTAGATATATTATTCCAGAGCTCCCCAACAGATGGCATAATTTTTGGACATATATTAATATATATAACTAATATATTTCCAATGCAAATATTTATGCATTAATTCCAAATGCCCAAAATAAATACTTATGAGCTCTTAAAAATATTGGTTTGATTTTTATCTCTGTCCAATATTTTCAGAGAGCAACATGAGCATTTTCTTGGACCTTTTTGGAGAAATTTTTATTTGGATCATTTTCAGAAATGATTCTGAGGGTTTCACAAATCCCCATTTCAAGTTTCTGATGAAAGAGTAAACATGATGCAACACTCTAATGCATGACTAGCTAGGGTGTGACAACTCACCCCCACTCAAAAGAAT
>NW_025301330.1:0-888 GCF_018294505.1 Triticum aestivum
TGTCACTCCGTGTGACGGAGAGGTATCTCTGGGCCCACTCGGTAATGCATCATCATAATGAGCTCAATATGACTAAGGCGTTAGTCACGGGATCATGCATTGCGGTACGAGTAAAGAGACTTGCCGGTAACGAGATTGAACAAGGTATTGGGATACCGACGATCGAATCTCGGGCAAGTAACATACCGTTTGACAAAGGGAATTGCATACGGATTGATTGAATCCTCGACACCGTGGTTCATCCGATGAGATCATCGTGGAACATGTGGGAGCCAACATGGGTATCCAGATCCCGCTGTTGGTTATTGACCGGAGAGGCATCTCGGTCATGTCTGCATGTCTCCCGAACCCGTAGGGTCTACACACTTAAGGTCCGGTGACGCTAGGGTTGTAGAGATATATGTATGCGGAAACCTGAAAGTTGTTCGGAGTCCCGGATGAGATCCCGGACGTCATGAGAGGTTCCGGAATGGTCCGGAGGTGAAGAATTATATATAGGAAGTCAAGTTTCGGCCACCGGGAAAGTTTCGGGGGTTACCGGTATTGTACCGGGACCACCGGAAGGGTCCCGGGGGTCCACCGGGTGGGGCCACTTATCCCGGAGGGCCCCGTGGGCTGAAAGTGGAAGGGAACCAGCCCTTAGTGGGCTGGGGCACCCCCCTTGGGCCTCCCCCATGCGCCTAGGGTTGGGAACCCTAGGGGGAGCTTCCCCCTTGCCTTGGGGGGCAAGGCACCCCTTCCCCCCCACTTGGCCGCCGCCCCCCTTGGAGATCTGATCTCCCAAGGGCTGGCGCCCCCCCCCCCCAGGGGTCCTATAAATAGTGGGGGGAGGGAGGGCAGCAAACTACAGCCTTGGGCGCCTCCCTCCTCCCCTGCAACACATCTCTC
>NW_025301331.1:0-888 GCF_018294505.1 Triticum aestivum
AACACTCTCCGTGGGTCCTTGAATTGCGTAGAATTTCTAGGATCAAGCCAAAATGCAATAAAATATGATATGCAATGATGATCTAATGTATAACATTCCTAATTGAAAATTTGGGATGTTACACACAAACACTAATTAAAACATAAAACCACATCTAACCAGAGGCTAGATGAATTATTTGTTACTAAAAAGGAACAAAAAGCAAAGAACAAAAATAAAATTGGGTTGCCTCCCAACAAGCGCTATCGTTTAACGCCCCTAGCTAGGCATAAAAGCGAGAATAGATCTAAGTATTGCCATCTTTGGTATTCAATTCATAGGTGGCTCTCATAATAGATTCATTAGGTAATTTGATTTTCTTACTAGGAAAGTGTTCCATGCCTTTCCTTAATGGAAATTGGAATCTAATATTTCCTTCTTTCATATCAATACTTGCATCAATCGTTCTAAGGAAAGGTCTACCAAGAATAATAGGACATGAAAGATTGCAATCTATATCGAGAACAATAAAAATGTACGGGCACATAATTCCTATTTGCAACAATAAGAACATCATTAATTCTTCACATAGGTTTCTTAATGGTGGAATCCGCAAGGTGCAAGTTTAAAGAGCAATCATCAAATTCACGGAAACCTAACACATCATACAAAGTTTTTGGAATCGTGGAAACACTAGCACCCAAATCACACAAAGCATAGCATTCATGATCTTTAATTTTAATTTTAATAGTAGGTTCCCACTCATCATAAAGTTTTTTAAGGATCGAAACTTCTAATTAAAGTTTTTCTTCATAGGATTTCATTAAAGCATCAACGATACGTTTAGTAAAGGCTTTATTTTGACTATAAGCATGAGGAGAATTTAACATGGATTGCAACAAGGAAATA
>NW_025301332.1:0-888 GCF_018294505.1 Triticum aestivum
AAGAACTAACCCGAATAAGCACCTCTTGGGTGGGTTAGATTTTTTGGATGAGTTAGATGCATCTAACCGAAACTAACCCTCCTGTTTGGATACTTTTGGGTTAATTGAGTCCAAACTAACCCAAACTAACTCTAACTCGTGGACCCAAACAGGGCCTACATCAGTCGTGGTTTATTAGTCCCCCATTGTATTTGACTGAAGATTTACCTGACAAAATGTTAGTGCATGTCAACAAAAACGATATCGTTGGATTCGTATTTGAACATAGTTTTGAATGATATAATTTTAGGTGACATGCATCAGCATTTATCGTACTATATATAATGTTAGTTCAATTTTTGGTCGTACTAATCTTTAGTAGTAAGGTGCCCGTGCGTTGCACCGAAGAGTGAAATGCATTGATCGGGGAGTTGTTTATTTTGACAAAGGATGTGGGGGTCATCTCATGTGTAACGGGTATCGATAGGTTTCTTCGGATATTATTTCATCTCTAGAGATCACAAACATCTGGGTGAAATAGATAAAAAGGTATCTTTTGCAAACAAAAGCGTTCAACTGTTCAACCTGCATCCAAAACTTGTGAAGAAATAACACTTATTGTTCTTTGCAAGAAATGATCTTTAAGAAATAGTTTTTGAGTATGGATTGTTATACATGTTGGCTACAGATGACATGGCACTTTCTTATAGTCAACAGTTGGTTATACTATTAAGTTATATTACCCATGCCCTATACACCTAGATGGAGGGATTAAATCAGGATGACTTGCAAGGGGGCAGAGGAGATGTAAGAAATGGTTCATCGTAAGTCTTTCACCAGAACTGTAGTAAAAATTCATACATGGAAGATTCTAGACTAAACCATAAACGGATACACTTTTATTCATGC
>NW_025301333.1:0-888 GCF_018294505.1 Triticum aestivum
TTGCGTCCCCGCTTGTGTCTGCAGTAGATCTGGCCTCGACGGCGCGATTCCTGCCGCAGGGAGAGTCATCCCATGCCACGCATGCCTGTGATACTTTGGATCTGGGCGCATCACCCTGGATTGAGCAGTAGTGCCTAAAATCCACCATGGCCATGCCCTCCGCCCTCATCATTTCCTCTTCGGGCGAGGAGGAGGGATGGACGGAGGTTTAATCCCAAAGGAATAGATGCACAAGGAGCCATCGGGTATTAGTGCGTGCCTACAGCTACACCGCTCGAACCTACTCCAGGACATCAATGGTGCACCGGGCCGCGAGGCCTTCTTAAGCCGCTTCACAGGCAAGTGTTGCCGATGCCTTAGCAAACACTACTGGAGAAAGGGCAGCGGAGATCCTCTGTGTTGCATCATTTGCATGCTGCCAAGGCATTTTGGCAGAGTGCCCTCAAAATCCACGAAACAGCGATCCAAGAGATGCTGCTTGTGCGAGGTCAGGATATGTCTGGCGCCAACCAGGGGGGGTTCAAGATAGGGTTCACCTCCCCGGGGGTGAGCCCGTACTAGGCTATGCATGCATTCGTGCATGTTTGTGACGCCCCCGATTCAATCGTACACTAATCATGCACGCAAACGTGTACGATCAAGATCGGGGACTCACGGGAAGATATCACAAGACAACTCTAAAACATAAATAAGTCATACAAGCATCATAATACAAGCCAGGGGCCTCGAGGGCTCGAATACAAGTGCTCGATCATAGACGAGTCAGCGGAAGCAACAATATCTGAGTACAGACATAAGTTAAACAAGTTGCCATAAGATGGCTAGCACAAATTGGGATACAGATCGAAAGAGACGCAGGCCTCCTGCCTGGGATCCTCCTAACTACTC
>NW_025301334.1:0-888 GCF_018294505.1 Triticum aestivum
GTATATGGATACGAATTCGGAGCGGTGGTGGTAGATGGCAGGGGCGATGATGATGGTGCGGCGGCGGCGTGACAACTTATGACCAGAACTCGAAACTCTAAAAGACTAGACTCTAAGACCAGCAACTAGACACGACGATGCAACCGCAAATTCAACAAAGCAAAACCCTAAAAAGATTATGCAAAGGCTCAGATTGGTTCGGATATGATGAACTAACCCTAATTTTTTTGTGGCTTTTTCGTGGACTATAGGTATGAAGAACAGACTCGATCTAAACTACGAAAAACTGTAAAATCTCACCGAGCAACCTGGAAATCTGATACCACTTGATAGAGGCTAAGGTGTCCCGTCTTTCGATGAGATGATGGATATCGCTTTGGTGGCAGTTGACTTTGACGATCCGATTACAAACGTGCGAGGACGTCGCGCCTTAGCAATCGCTAAACCAACTCCGAGAGGTTATTGACCACGCCGGAGCACGATCAACCTGACCACGAGGGTCTGTTTCCTGCGAGCAAACGAAGAACAAGCAAGAAACTGAGATTGCAATCTGGATATTGCGAATATAAGATGAAAGCTTTATTGATCAAGGTGGGGTTCTGTGACGCCTTTGTCTGGTCGTTGAACACAAACGAAGTACGCGAAGTTGCAGCTATGGCGAACTTTTAATCTAAACAAAACCCGAAGTCTAAACGATGCCCTAAGGGCTGTATATATGGAGGAAGAGGGGGGGAATTTCGTGGCCCTTGGTGGAGGGGTCCGAAATCAACCCTATCTCTTGTTTCCCCACACATACGGACTCTAAAAATAGCCTATACTTATGTATTTCGAAATTACATGGGCCTGGCCCAATAATAAGGTGACGCAGCACCTAAAATAGCCTCGGGA
>NW_025301335.1:0-888 GCF_018294505.1 Triticum aestivum
GGGAAGTCCTCGTGTTGCATTCCTTTTATAATTATTTTTTGCGCCTTGTGACAAACATGTCGCACGTGCGCGATATATATTAATCCCGTTATATTATGTTTGACGTTTGCGATATGTTTAAGCTCGATGCTCATTGCTCGCGCGTCTTGGGGCGGCTTTGTGGCGCGAAGAGCGCGTTCTGAAAGGGGTGGAAAAAACTCGTGTTGCTGCGGTATGGAGGGAGGGGTGGAAACCGTGGAAAACTCGTCTCCGTGATTGAGCGGGAGAGTAAGTAGTATAGGACATTATCCATTGTTAGGGAACGGTTGTAATGGTAGTGAGAATGTAGAATCGTCTTTGGAGCGGACCTGGGAGTGGCAAGCATAAGGGACGAAGACGGGGAAACATGTCGGATGCGATCATACCAACACTAAAGCATCGTATCCCATCAAAACTCCGAAGTTAAGCGTGCTTGGGCGAGAGTAGTACTAGGATGGGTGACCTCCTGGGAAGTCCTCGTGTTGCATTCCTTTTATAATTATTTTTTGCGCCTTGTGACAAACATGTCGCACGTGCGCGATATATATTAATCCCGTTATATTATGTTTGACGTTTGCGATATGTTTAAGCTCGATGCTCATTGCTCGCGCGTCTTGGGGCGGCTTTGTGGCGCGAAGAGCGCGTTCTGAAAGGGGTGGAAAAAACTCGTGTTGCTGCGGTATGGAGGGAGGGGTGGAAACCGTGGAAAACTCGTCTCCGTGATTGAGCGGGAGAGTAAGTAGTATAGGACATTATCCATTGTTAGGGAACGGTTGTAATGGTAGTGAGAATGTAGAATCGTCTTTGGAGCGGACCTGGGAGTGGCAAGCATAAGGGACGAAGACGGGGAAACATGTTGGATGCGATCAT
>NW_025301336.1:0-888 GCF_018294505.1 Triticum aestivum
TTTTTGAATAATTCATAAAATGGCTGCATGCATCGGCCAGATGCAGAGGCCGGGGGTAATCCTATTTTTCAAAAAAAAAAAAAGAGGAATGGCGGATGATAATCAGCAGATGGGCGCGTATGAGTTGCTTCTGGAGCCCTTCTGTTGGTCCTCAGCAAACAAATTCTCCATTATCATCATGCCAACGTTTGTGGAGGCCTTCGCAACCTTGCGGAACGCACTGGTGACCCACGACATACTCGTGGATGCATCCTTGTTTTTGATGATGGCGGACCCATGCCGATCACCGTCTGCTCAGCTGCAGACAGTGCGTACTTGGTCTTGTCGGAGACCGGGAACTGTTGGTCCATATATATCCTTGACCTTTGTCCAAGAATCCGAGCAAAAACGAAGGAAAAAGATTGTATTGGCGAGAAATTCCTTGTAGGACAGTCATTCTGCTCATCTTCTGTTTGCAACTAGCATGTGAGAATCTTGTTTCATGTCATGTGTTTAGCAGGACAGAATGTATTATGCAAAAAAAAAAATCAGTTAGATGCAAGTAAGTTTGAGGGAGAACAAACTGTACTTGATCCCAAATTGGTTCTCATCCATGGCACTGGTAGGCCATTCACAGTTGTTTGGTTCTTCTTCTTGCTCGTTATCACTTGATGATCACCAAGAATCATAGCAATGCATGCATCTGTCTTCCCTGCAAGTGATAGCAATGTCTGAAATTCAGCCTATGTATGTGTGAATTAATTAGTGAATTTTATTAAATTTAGTTGATGTCGACTTTGAAAACAGGAAGATTCAATACAAAGTACCACTCGTCTGTGAAGCAATTCCGGTCGGTAATCCTACTCCCTTTATATAGACCAGAGCACAATGTGTAAACCAGAAACACTA
>NW_025301337.1:0-888 GCF_018294505.1 Triticum aestivum
CAAGGTAGCCGAGCCGCCGACCAAACCGCCCGGTTTTTTTTAAACCGCTCGGTTTATTTTTTTTTTAAGATCAGTTTATTTTTTTGGTTTAATTAATTAGTGAACGTTCACCGATCTGTTCGTTTTAATGAACGTGTTCGTCGGTTAGTCGCTGTTAACGAACGTTCGTTCGTTTAACTGTTCGTCAGTTTTCTTTTTCGTCGGTTTTTCCGCGATTATTCCAGATCGCGATTTCTGATCAGATTTTCGTTCTGGTTTATCTTTTCGCTCGTTTGTCGGAATCAGGCGATTCAAGCGCCTAGAGTTTCGTCTCGAAATTCTCTTTCCGTTTAACCAACTCAAACAAGTTTTTGCTACTGTAAAATTTGACTTAGATCCAGATTAGTACACGAAGCTTGTTTCTTTCGCCGTTTGACTTTCGTTGCTTCGTTTGATTTGATTCTTTTTGCAAACCGGAGTTCTTAAGTTGAACTTTCTGGTTAGATCTTTTATTTGAGTTTTACCTGTGCATTTGATGAGTGCTTATTGTATGCTTGTTTGTTTGCGATAGAGTACCCGGAGTGCGCCGCTTGCTACTTTGAATCTCTAGGTTTCACGGATCATCAGCAAGGCAAGTAACACTTTGATCATATCCCTTCCATACCCAGTTTTTATGCATTAGTTTCATCCTCAAACATTGCATGATTAGGATCTAATTAAATTGTGGGTTTTGGGAAGTAGTTGAGGTACCTATTACCTGTTTTGTTATCAAACCCTTGGGAGTTACTTCTACGTTTGCTTATATTGCTATGCTATGCTAGTAGACGTGGATTGGGTTTGAGTGTATCCATGACAGATGTGAGATTGTTAATATATGGTTAAACTTAAGGTGGCCACTAAAACTCACAT
>NW_025301338.1:0-888 GCF_018294505.1 Triticum aestivum
TGATGTGAGCATGACATCAGCAGTCAACAGAGGTGTTGACTGGTCAAACTGACGTGAGGGTCCCGCATGTCATAGTCTCGTAGTAATTAAACAGGGTTAACTAGCTTTAACTAAATGATTAGGTTAATCTAATCCGAATTAATTAAGTTAATTAATCCTTTAATTCATTAATTTAATTAACATTTTAATTATTATTTTATTTATTTATTTATTTAATTACTATTTTTAACATTTCAGGGGATAGGCCCCACATGTCATTGGCCCTAGGGGCCTTAGTGGATGTGGGCTAACAGGTGCGGGCGAAGGGGTGCCCGCACACCAGAGCCCACCAGGGGAGGGGAGCACCGGCCACGACGGGCCAGAGCAGGGCGGTGCGGCAACGGGCGCCGGCTGACAGAGGAGCAGGAGCGGGCGACGAGCTGCAGCGACGTGGTCGCGTATGACGACGACCGAACGTAGGCGGGAGGAGGGGCGCCCAGCAGCGAGCAGGAGCCGCGGGACGTGCGGGCGGCGGTTGCGGGGCACGCCCTGGGCGCGTCGAGGAGCGGGCGTGCGTGAGCGGGCGCGGCGAGCACGCCGATAGAGGCGACGTCCGGCGCGGGGTGCCGTTGCAAGCAGGAGAGAAGGAGGAGATGACGGGTCCTCACCACGGGGTCGTGGGGTCTAGGAAATGGGGGTTGAGGAGGAGGACGGATACGACCCGGCGACGGGGAGGCAAGCGGCGATCCGGCGGGGTGGCTCAGGCGAGGTGGCACCAGAGACGGCGAGCGGCGACGGGGCGCAGCGTGGCTTGGGAAGGCCGTCGGGAGGAGGTCGAGGAGGTCCGACGTGGGGAGGAGACGGGGAGGTGACGACGGAGATGAGCGACGCCAACGATGGGGCGTTGGG
>NW_025301339.1:0-888 GCF_018294505.1 Triticum aestivum
CAGAATCGGCCAAAACTGTGATTGTTGATGACCGACACGTATGGGCACCCTGGGGTTCAACAACCATGGAAATCGCTCTGGGTCCCCAAAACGGTGAGTAATAGGGCACGAAACGGGTCAGAATCGACAAAAACAGCGAGTGTTGATGACCGACACGTAAATGCACCACAGGGTTCGTTAATCCTGGAAATCACACGGGACTCCAAAACAGTGAGTAATAGTCCACGAAACGGGCCAGAATCGGCTGTAACTGTGAGTGTTCATGACCGACACGTAAATGCACCTTGGGGTTCAATAACTATGGAAATCGCTTCGGGACCCATGAATGGTGAGTAATAGTCCACGAAACGCGTCAGAATTGGCCAAAATTGTGAGTGTTGATGACGGACACGTAAACGCACCCCGGGGATTTGCAATCCTGGAAATTGCTCTGGGACGCCAAAACTGTGACTAAAAGTAACCGAAATGGACCAGAATCGACCAAAATTGTGAGTGTTGATGACCGACACATAAACGCACCCCGGAGTTCGTCAATTGTGGAAATCACTCCGGGACCCCCAAAACTAAGTAATAGTGCAAGAAACGGGCCAAAATCGGCCCAAACTGCGATTGTTGATGATCGACACGTAAGTGCACCTTGGGGTTAAATAACCATGGAAATCGCTCTGGGGCCCCAAAAGGTTGAGTAATAGTCCACGAAACGGTTCAGCATCGACAAAAACCGTGAGTGTTGATGACCTACACGTAAACGCACCCGGGGTTCGTTAATCGTGGAAATCACCCCGGCACCCGAAAATAGTGAGTAATAGTCCACGAAACAGGCCAGAATCGGGCAAAACTGCGAGTGTTGATGACTGACACGTAAACGCACCCCGCGGCTCGTTAACC
>NW_025301340.1:0-888 GCF_018294505.1 Triticum aestivum
GGGGGTAGCAATGCCACCGGAGCGTCGCACCGGACCCTCATACATGCGGGGTGGTGTGTTGGCATGTCCGAAGAGGCGGGACGCGTCTCCGGGGCGTGGCCCCGCCTCACGGACGGCGATGACACGGTAGTAGACGTTCTGCCGTAACGATGCGGCGTCATTATTACTAAATACTGAGAGCGCGATAAAATCATGAGTTTTTTTGCACGACGTGGGCACATGTGCTATAGGAACGATGGTATTTTTTCATAATTTTTGGTGATGGAGAAGTATCCGAAAAATTTCCTCTACGCGGATTGCCCTTCGCGCGTCTACGGCTGTGGCCGGCGGCCTCCGGGGGCTAGCATGCCGCCAAATCTTGCGTAGGCGACCTCTCACAAGTCTGTAAGTGTTGTGGCGGTTGCAAACGCCCGGCACACGTGTTCGGGGTGTGCCCCCCATCACGGACGGTGCCACCGCCGGCACCTGGAGGGGGTAAACAGACGCGTCGGGTCTACACGGAGGGGATCTTGCTGTGGGTCTGGCCCGGATGTTGCTCCAAAGTGTTCCTATGGGCTGACCTAACACAACCGGGTGGGAAGGTCCACTGGTCAAAGCCCGTCCGTGCAAAGTCAAAGGGCTAGATCCCGTGGTCAAACGCTACCGGGTTAGGCGGGACGGGGGCACTGGGGGGGGGGGGTAGCAATGCCAGCGGAGCGTCGCACCGGGCCCTCATACATGCGGGATGGTGTGGTGGCATGTCCGAAGAGGCGGTACGCGTCTCCGGGGTGTGGTCCCCCCTCACGAACGGCTATGACACGGTAGTAGACGTTCTGTGGAAACGATGCAGCGTCAATATTACTAAATACTCGGAGCGCGGTAAAATCATGAGCTTTTTTTGCACGACGT
>NW_025301341.1:0-888 GCF_018294505.1 Triticum aestivum
ATTTGAAATGCTTTTCAATTTCAAGGTCTTATAGCTCAAAATAATAAGTAAATGCATGAAAAATAACAAATGAAGTCAGAAAGGGTTGACAATTGATGATGTGGCTTTGAATGTTGCATTTTGAACACACAAAAAGTCTGGAGTTCAAATAAGTTCAAAAATTGAAATCCCTTTGTAACAGATGAGTTTCCGTATGAAACCCTGATACTTCGAAAGAGACTGTCCGTTCTGTACACGAAGTGCATCCAATTTTTGCCGTAACCCTCTCTACTTTCTTGCACATGCTATGTGGGTGAAATGATGATACCATGCAACCTTTCAACCTTTTCAGAGTTCATTTGAAATGCTTTTCAATTTCATGGTCTTATAGCTCAAAATAATCAGTAAATGCATGAAAAATAACAAATGAACTCAGAAAGGGTTAACAATTGATGATGTGGCTTTGAATGGTGCATTTTGAACACACAAAAAGTCAGGAGTTCAAATAAGTTTAAAAAAATGAAATCCCTTTGTAACAGACGAGTTTCCGTATGAAACCCTGATACTTCGAAAGAGATTGTCCATTTTGTACACGAAGTGCATCCAATTTTTGCCGTAACCCTCTCAACTTCCTTGCATATGCTATGTGGATGAAATGATGATACCATGCAAACTTTCAACCTTTTCAGAGTTCATTTGAAATGCTTTTCAATTTCAGGGTCTTATAGCTCAAAATAATCAGTAAATGCATGAAAAATAGCAAATGAAGTCAGAAAGGGTTGAAAATTGATGATGTGGCTTTGAATGGTGCATTTTGAACACAGAAAAAGTCTGGGGTTCAAATAAGTTCAAAAAATGAAATCCCTTTGTAACAGACGAGTTTCCGTATGAAACCCTGATACTTCGAAA
>NW_025301342.1:0-888 GCF_018294505.1 Triticum aestivum
CTTTAGGACCCTAAAACGGTGAGTAATAGTCCACGAAAGGGACATAATCGACAAAAACCGCGATTGTTGATGACCGAAACATAAATGCACCAGGGGTTCGTCAATCGTGGAAATCCCCCCGGGACCCGAAACTGCGAGTAATAGTCCACAAAACGGGCCAGAATCGGCCAAAACTGCGAGTGTTGATGAACGACACGTAAGTGCATCTTTGGGTTCAACAACTATGGAAATCGCTTCGGGACCCCAAAAAGGTGAGTGATAGTCCACGAAACGGGTCAGAATTGGCCAGAACTATGAGTGTTGACGACGGGCACGTAAACGCACCCCCGGGATCGTGAATCGTGGAAATCGCTCTGGGACCCCAAAACGGTGAGTAATAGTCCACGAGACGGACCGGAATTGGGCAAAATGGTGAGTGTTGATAACCGACACATAAACGCACCCCGGGGATCGCAAATCATGTAAATCGCTCTAGGACCCCAAAACGGTGAGTAATAGTGCACCAAACGGACCAGAATCGGCCAAAACTGTGATTGTTGATGACCGACACGTAAGCGCACCGTAGGGTTTGTCAATCGTGGAAATCACTTCGGGATGCCAAAACTGTGTAATAGTTCAAAAACGGGCCAAAATCGGCCAAAACTGCGAGTCTTGACGACCAACACGCAAGCACACCTTGGGGTTCGACAAAAATGGACATCTCTTTGGGACCCCAAAACGGTGAGTAATAGTCCACGAAACGGGTCGGAATCAACAAAACCTGCGAGTGTTGATGACCGACACGTAAACGCACCCAGAGGTTCGTCAATCGTGGAAATCACTCCGGGACCCCAAAACAGTGAGTAATAGTCCACGAGACGGCCAGAATTGGCCAAAATTGTGAGTGTT
>NW_025301343.1:0-888 GCF_018294505.1 Triticum aestivum
TGCTCGCACGCGCGCGGCCGAGGAGGCCACCTCCTCCCTGCCTGGCTGCCTCCTCCTTCCCTGGTCCCTCCCGCGACGCCACGCAGCCCCGACCCCCTCTCACTTCTCCCTCGCTCTCTGGACCTCCCTCCCCCTCGCTCCTCTGTTTCCCCTCCCGCGACCGAACGGAGCCGCCGCCACCGACGAGAGCCACCGTGGCTACCGGCCACCCCACGGCTCACCGACGCCCCAGGAAGCTCCGCCGGTCCTCCCTCTACCTCCTCAACGAGCCACGAGGCCCCGGACGTGCCACAACACCGCCCTCGATGCCTTCTTCAACCTCGGGACCGCCGGCCATCTTCGTCAAATTCGCCGGCTCCGGACCGTCCCCGACCTCGCCGAGCGTCCCCCCCTCATCGCCGTGAGTCACTGACCCTCTCCCCTAACTCAGCATGCTCCCCTCCGTGCCGTAGCGCCGTTCCCCATGAGCACCGAAGCCACCGTCCGCCATTGCTGCTGCACGCATAGCCTCCGTGCTCCCCTGGCCTCACTGAGCTGCTCTTAGTGCTCCCCATGTCTAGCAGGTGTTGCCCAGCCTCTCCATTTGCTCACTGATGCACCGTAGCGACGCGCCCGAGCACCACCGAACACCATCGCCGCCAAAGCTCGTCGCCGGCATGAGTTCCGGCGACCCCACGACCTCCCACTCGGTCCTCTGGATGCGCGGGAGCAAGGGCCATCCCCTGGTGCCCTCAGCGCGCCAAACTGACGCCTCTAGCGCAAGTCCGGCGTGCCCCGCCGTGTTCTGTGGTCGCCGTCGGCTGGTCTCCGGCGTGCTGACGTGGCGTCGTCGTTAGGGGCTAATGACCCTGCTAACTAACCCTGTGACACTGACAGCGGGCCCCGTAG
>NW_025301344.1:0-888 GCF_018294505.1 Triticum aestivum
ATGACTCAAATGCTCCAGAAGTAAGTTAAATCGATCATTATCCACCATATCAGCAACTTTGTTCATTTCCTGATATCAAGTAATTGTTTTCTTTGTCTGGCAGGGTTTGGAGAAAATTCACCTCAAAAGCCCCGGGACTGCCGAACCAGCTGCAATTTAGACACCCGAAAGTAAGTACTATAGTAGCATGTTCCGCGCATCTCCTAGTGATTCAAGCGCTAGTTTGATCAATACCATTTAGCATGCTTGCTTATCAGTTTGATTGACCTCTATTTCTTGTAAAGTGGTTGTGGCAGCAACCCGGGAATAATTACTGTGGATACTACATTTGCGAGTCCATCCGCTACCATACCTGTGAGCGGGGCTACACTGAAGAACAATATGAAGTGCGTAAGCAATAATAATCACAATTTTATTTTATTACCATCATTTGTGTTGAGTTTCATTTATTCATATATATATGTATTGACCCCCTTCTTCAAATTAGATTTTTTGGAAGCGGGATCAACTCCTAGCACCAGATCGTATGCGAGGAATTCAAGAGGAATTGGCGGCATTCTTCCTTGACCACGTGATCGCTGAAAACGGAGAATACTATGTGGACCCTGTGTTCCTACAATATAATTAGGAGATTGTATTGTAAGAGATAATTATTGTATATATGTAGCCGGTAGTGTCGGATAGATATACGAGAACTTGTTGTTCGACCAATATCTCGGAGAAGGAGAGGTGGTCGATATCACTTCTCTCTGTATGCATATATATATGTTCATGACGATCTTCTGTTTCCTTCATTTGATTACTAGCTAGCGTGTCTACTCCTCTCCATACGTATATAGTACGTAGCGTCGACAAAGCACGGAGATAAGAGAGGACACTTCTCTCTAT
>NW_025301345.1:0-888 GCF_018294505.1 Triticum aestivum
ATAGCCTATACTTATGTATTTCGAAATTACATGGGCCTGGCCCAATAATAAGGTGACGCAGCACCTAAAATAGCCTCGGGACGAAATTTATGAAGTGGCATCTTGTATATTTCGTCCAAGGCTTCATGCACCCATTATGGTGGCTTCAAAGTCCTGAAATCATCACTTGTAACTCCGTTCTTGTTCCCCTTGCGCATGCCATCATCTCCATGCTTGTTCTTGCTCCAATGTTCATCCTTCTCCAAGCTAGGCCCTTCATTTGTAAGCAAAACAAATGTATCCAATTTAGGCAGCATCATATTCTCATGAACATTAGAATCATTACCAAGAAACGAAAGTACCTGGTAATTTAGTTGGCGTGCACGAGCTCTAGTAATTGGTCCAGTATGTATAGCAGCAGGGGCTGTGGGTGTAACAATTGTATTGATGTCCTCATCAACCGCGCATGGAGACATTTGCAACTACATCTCTCCGACACCCACATTGATAGAGGCGGGAGTGTCCCGATCTTTCGATGAGATGGTAACTATCGATTTGGTGGAGACGACTTTGACGATCCGACTACAAACGTGCACGACGTTGCGCCTTAGCAATCGCTAAACCAATCTCCAGAGGTTATTGACCACGCCGGTGCACGATCAACCTGACCACGAAGGTCTATTCCTGCAAGCAATCGAAGAACGAGCAAGAATATGATAAAAGCAATCTGAATATTGCAAATATGTATGAAGTATTGATAAAGGTGGGGATCCGAAAGCGGTCTTGGTCTGGTCGTTGGACACAAACGAAGTACACGAAGTTGCGTTGGCTAACTTTTAACTAAACAAATCCCAAGGAAAAAGCTACTAGATGGATCTACTTATATAGGAGGAAGGGGTGGCGGCCAAG
>NW_025301346.1:0-888 GCF_018294505.1 Triticum aestivum
AACAAATGAATTCAAAAAGGGTTCTAAATTGATGATGTGGCTTTGAATGGTGCATTTTGAACACAGAAAAGCAAGGGGGTTCAAATAAGTTCAAAAGAAATGAAATCCTTTGTAACAGACGAGTTTCCGTATGAAACCCTGATACTTCGAAGGAGATTGTCTGTTTTGTACATGAAGTGCATCCAGTTTTTGCCGTAAGCCTCTCTACTTTGTTGCACATGCTATGTGGGTGAAATGATGATACCATGCCAACTTAGAACCTTATCAGAGTTCATTTCAAATGCTTTTCAACTTCATGGTCTTATAGCTCAAAATAATCAGTAAATGCATGAAAAATAACAAATGAAGTCAGAAAGGGTTGTAAATTGATGATTTGGCTTTGAATGGTGCATTTTGAACACAGAAAAACAAGGCGGTTCAAATAAATTCAAAAGAAATGAAGTCCCTTTGTAACAGCCGTGTGTCCATATGAAACCTTGATACTTCGAAGGAGATTGTCTGTTTTGTACACGAAGTGCATAAAGTTTTTGCCGTAAACCTCTCTACTTTGTTGAACATGCTATGTGGGTGAAGTGATGATACCATGCCAACTTGGAACCTTTTCAGATTTCATTTCAAATGCTTTTCAATTTCATGGTCTTATAGCTCAAAATAATCAGTAAATGCATGAAAAATAACAAATGAAGTCAGAAAGGGATGTAAATTGATGATGTGGCATTGAATGGTGCATTTTGAACACAGAAAAATAAGGGATTTCAAATAAGTTCAAAAGAAATGAAATCCCTTTGTAACAGACGAGTTTCCGTATGAAACCCTGATACTTCGAAGGAGATTGTCTGTTTTGTACACGAAAGTCATCCGGTTTTTGCCGTAAGCCTCTCTACTTTG
>NW_025301347.1:0-887 GCF_018294505.1 Triticum aestivum
AGCCACATCATCATTTTTCAATCCTTTCTGACTTCATTTGTTATTTTTCATGCATTTACTAATTATTTTGAGCTATAAGACCCTAAAATTGAAAAGCATTTCAAATGAACTCTGAAAAGGTTGAAAGTTGGCATGATATCATCATTTCATCCACATAGCATGTGCAAGAAAGTTGAGAGGGTTACGGCAAAAACTGGATGCACTTCGTGTACAAAACGGACAATCTCTTTCAAAGTATCAGGATTTCATCCGGAAACTCGTCTGTTACAAAGGGATTTCATTTTTTAAACCTTATTTGAACTCCTGACTTTTTGTGTGTTCAAAATGCACCATTCAAAGCCACATCATCGTTTTTCAATCCTTTCTGACTTCATTTGTTATTTTTCATGCATTTACTAATTATTTTAAGCTATAAGACCCTAAAATTGAAAAGCATTTCAAATGAACTCTGAAAAGGTTGAAAGTAGGCATGATATCATCATTTCATCCACATAGCATGTGCAAGAAAGTTGAGAGGGTTACGGCAAAAACTGGATGCACTTCGTGTACAAAACGGACAATCTCTTTCAAAGTATCAGGATTTCATCCGGAAACTCGTCTGTTAGAAAGGGATTTCATTTTTTAAACCTTATTTGAACTCCTGACTTTTTGTGTGTTCAAAATGCACCATTCAAAGCCACATCATCATTTTTCAATCCTTTCTGACTTCATTTGTTATTTTTCACGCATTTACTAATTATTTTGAGCTATAAGACCCTAAAATTGAAAAGCATTTCAAATGAACTCTGAAAAGGTTGAAAGTTGGCATGATATCATCATTTCATCCACATAGCATGTGCAAGAAAGTTGAGAGGGTTACGGCAAAAACTGGATGCACTTCGTGTACA
>NW_025301348.1:0-887 GCF_018294505.1 Triticum aestivum
GGTTTCGGAAAAAAAAGAGTCGGGTAGCCACGCTCCGTTTAGGCCCAAAATTTTTCGAAAACGCATTTTTCAAAAAAATTTCTGGCTATCCTATTTTTAGGTGTTTCTGAGTGTTTTGAGACAGGTGCCATTATAGGAAGTTTTTTTTGACCCGTTTCCAGTTTTTGGGTCCGGGCAGTCGAAAAAAAAAATTTGTTCGAAAAATTTCGTGCCCATCCTGTCAGTTTGAGCTAGGAAGAGTTTTGAGACACTCGCCATTATAGTGATTTTTCGCAAAAAAAAAGCAACGCAAAAAAAAAGAGCGCAAAAAAAAAAGAAGAGCGAAAAAAAAATTCAGAGTGTGCTTTTCCCTTGTTTAGGTGCCGCGCCGTGATTTTGTTGGTGTTCTAGGCTCGCGTCTCTAGCACAGTCTAGCCTAGGACCAGCACAGTACCGTCGTTGAGCGTTTATTCAACTTTGCATCTCTGAATTGATTATTGCTGACCCTTTTTGCTACCATAGTATAAGCCTTCCCAGCTCCACATACATCTACTTCGTGCGTTTGACTCTCCCTGGTAATCGCTCTATCCAAGCTTTGAGAGTTTTGACTACAACGGTTGCCGATCACCGCCTGTTGCTGGGTAAGAACTGGTAAGAATTTGAGTTTTGCTTGACGGATTTGTGACACCCACCACCACCACTTGTTCGTAGTCTGTAGGATCATATTCTTGTGTGTTTCTATTGCTGCTAACCATGCCAGGATCACAAGCCGACGAGATTGACTAGGAGAATTTATCGAACAAGGAGCTTCATGATAAGTTTCAGCAAATGATGACTGAACAGGTGCAAGATGTGCTGAACAATTTTGAAGAGGCCATGGAGAAGATCACTGGCCTTGAGAAGACGTT
>NW_025301349.1:0-887 GCF_018294505.1 Triticum aestivum
AAAGTTGTCGTTTCTTAAAGTTTGGGGCTGCGATGCTTATGTGAAAAAGCTTCAACCTGATAAGCTCGAACCCAAATCGGAGAAATGTGTATTCATAGGATACCCAAAGGAAACTGTTGGGTACACCTTCTATCACAGATCCGAAGGCAAAACATTTGTTGCTAAGAATGGATCATTTCTAGAGAAGGAGTTTCTCTCGAAAGAAGTGAGTGGGAGGAAAGTAGAACTTGACGAGGTAACTGTACCTGCTCCCTTACTGGAAAGTAGTTCATCACAGAAAACTGTTTCAGTGACACCTACACCAGTTAGTGAGGAAGCCAATGATAATGATCATGAAACTTCAGATCAAGATACTACTGAACTTCGTAGATCAACCAGAGTAAGATCCGCACCAGAGTGGTACGGTAATCCTGTTCTGGAGGTCATGCTACTAGATCATGATGAACCTACGAACTATGAACAAACGATGGTGAGCCCAGATTCCGCAAAGTGGCTTGAAGCCATGAAATCTGAGATGGGATCCATGTATGAGAACAAAGTATGGACTTTGGTTGACTTGCCCGATGATCGGCAAGCAATTGAGAATAAATGGATTTTTAAGAAGAAGACTGACGCTGATGGTAATGTTACTGTCTACAAAGCTCGACTTGTCGCAAAAGGTTTTCGGCAAGTTCAAGGAATTGACTACGATGAGACCTTCTCACCCGTAGCGATGCTTAAGTCCGTCCGAATCATGTTAGCAATTGCCGCATTTTATGATTATGAAATTTGGCAAATGGATGTCAAAACTGCATTCCTGAATGGATTCCTGGAAGAAGAGTTGTATATGATGCAACCAGAAGGTTTTGTCGATCCAAAGGGAGCTAACAAAGTGTGCAAGCTCCAGC
>NW_025301350.1:0-887 GCF_018294505.1 Triticum aestivum
TGACGTCAGGCTGACGCAGTAATTGAATTTCTGGATTTAAATTAAATCAGGAAATTCCAGAATATTAATTAAACTTCAAAAATTCATAACTTTTATTCTGTAACTCCAAATTGGACAAATTATATATGAAAAATGATCAGAAAAATCCAATCTATCCATCTGTACTATTTCCATGCATGATCAAACAAGTTAACCTGATGTTTTAAGCAGAACAAGAAAAGGCACTTTAAAAGGCCATATTTGAATTTGGAATTTGAATCTTTGATTCAAATTTGTTCAAATACTTCTGGCTTTAGTTGCATTAGCCCAACACACTCATATTGCCATGTTTCATGCATGCATCATATTGTTGCACATTGTTTGGTGATGTTTGTGTATCGATGCCCTTTGCGACAGGATCTGTTCCCGAGGAGTACCGTGATTACCCTAACAAAGAACCATATCCGTGCATCGAACCATCAGGCAAGCAACCAACCATTTGATCATATCGATACAATCCCATGTTCTCGCTCCTGCTCTCTTTTACTGCATTAAGACAACGCGATTCAAACTGCTGTGTGCTACGGTAGTTGAACCCATTTCCTCTGCATGACCTGTCATTGCCACAGTAACTAGATGAAACCCACTAGCATGTGTAGGAGTTGATTGAGCCATATGTATGTGTTGTTCCTACCTTGCTATGCCTGCTATGCTTAGAGTCGTGTCAGGTCTGGTTCATCTGGGTGATGGGCTAGAGTGAAATGATTATGTCGGTAATGAGAGTGGTGTGGTGAACACGATTTGGTAAAGGTATCGATGAGAGGCCATGTAGGAGTACATGGTGGGTTGTTTCATTGAAGCCGACCTTAAGCACTGAGATCTGTATGTGTGATTTAAGAATCAGCTAC
>NW_025301351.1:0-887 GCF_018294505.1 Triticum aestivum
ATCATTTTTCAATCCTTTCTGACTTCATTTGTTATTTTTCATGCATTTACTAATTATTTTGAGCTATAAGACCCTAAAATTGAAAAGCATTTCAAATGAACTCTGAAAAGGTTCAAAGTTTGGCATGATATCATCATTTCATCCACATAGCATGTGCAAGAAAGTTGAGAGGGTTACGGCATAAACTGGATGCACTTCGTGTACAAAACGGACAATCTCTTTCAAAGTATCAGGATTTCATCCGGAAACTCGTCTGTTACAAAGGGATTTCATTTTTTAAAACTTATTTGAACTCCTGACTTTTTGTGTGTTCGAAATGCACCATTCAAAGCCACATCATCATTTTTCAATCCTTTCTGACTTCATTTGTTATTTTTCATGCATTTACCAATTATTTTGAGCTATAAGACCCCAAAATTGAAAAGCATTTCAAATGAACTCTGAAAAGGTTGAAAGTTTGGCATGATATCATCATTTCATCCACATAGCATGTGCAAGAAAGTTGAGAGGGTTACGGCAAAAACTGGATGCACTTCGTGTACAAAACGGTCAATCTCTTTCAAAGTATCAGGATTTCATCCGGAATCTCGTCTGTTACAAAGGGATTTCATTTTTTAAAACTTATTTGAACTCCTGACTTTTTGTGTGTTCAAAATGCACCATTCAAAGCCACATCATCATTTTTCAATCCTTTCTGACTTCATTTGTTATTTTTCATGCATTTACTAATTATTTTGAGCTATAAGACCCTAAAATTGAAAAGCATTTCAAATGAACTCTGAAAAGGTTGAAAGTTGGCATGATATCATCATTTCATCCACATAGCATGTGTAAGAAAGTTGAGAGGGTTACGGCAAAAACTGGATGCACTTCGTGTACAAAACGGA
>NW_025301352.1:0-887 GCF_018294505.1 Triticum aestivum
GAAACGGGCCAGAATCGGCCAAAACTGCGATTGTTGATGACCGACACGTAAGTGCACCTTGGGGTTCAATAACTATGGAAATCACTACGGGACCCCAAAACGGTGAGTAATAGACCACGAAACAGGTCACAATCGACCAAAAACGCGAGTGTTGATGACCGACACGTAGACGCACCCCGGGGTTCGTCAATCGTGGAATTCACTTCGAGACCCCAAAACTGAGTAATAGTCCAAGAAACGGATCAGAATCGGCCCACACTGCGAGTCCGGACGACCAACACGTAAGCACTCCTTGGGATTCGACAACCATGGAAATCGCTCTGGGACTCCAAAATGGTGATTAATAGTCCATGAAACAGGTCAGAATCACCAAAAACCACGAGTGTTGATGACCGACACATATATGCACCCCAGGGTTCGTCAATCGTGGAAATCACTCCGGGACCCCAAACAGTGAGTAATAGTCCATGAAACGGTCCATAATCGCCCAAAAGTGCGAGTTTTGATGACCGGCACGTAAGTGCACCTTGGGGTTCAACAACTATGGAAATCGCTATGGGGCCCCAAAACGGTGAGTAATAGTCCACGAAACGGGTCAGAATCGACAAAAAACGAGAGTGTTGATGACCGACACGTAGACGCACCTCGGGGCTCGTCAAGTGCTGAAATCACTCCGGGACCCCAAAGTAGTGAGTAATAGCCCATGAAACGGGCCAGAATCGGCCAAAACTGCGATTGTTGATGATTGACACATAAGTGCACCTTGGGGTTCAACAACTATGGAAAACACTACGGGACCCCAAAACGGTGAGTAATAGTCCACGAAACGGGTCACAATCGACAAAAAATGCGGGTGTTGATGACCGACACGTAGACACACCCTGGGG
>NW_025301353.1:0-887 GCF_018294505.1 Triticum aestivum
CTACTAATGGCGCACCCTGCCCACGGTGCGCCATTAGTACCAAAAAAATTTTCGAACTAGTGCGCCTGTCCAAACATACTAATGGCGCACCGTGGGTGTGGTGCGCCATTACTAGTT
The DNA here is from genome assembly GCF_018294505.1 of Triticum aestivum. Classification (NCBI taxonomy): domain Eukaryota; kingdom Viridiplantae; phylum Streptophyta; class Magnoliopsida; order Poales; family Poaceae; genus Triticum; species Triticum aestivum. The sequence continues at coordinate 118 of NW_025301353.1, forward strand.
AAACTAGTAATGGCGCACCATGCCACGGTGCGCCATTAGTAACCTTGGCCACCACTTCCACCGAATGCACCCCCAGTTGATCGCCTTTTCAGTTTTAAAAAAAATAAAAGAAAATGATAAAAATGTCAAAAAAATAAAAGAAAATAAGTTTCCATGTGATATGTGGCCTAGTTGTTGGGAAAATTTGCAAATATGAATTTTGACTTCATTTGCAAAATCTCGCGAGAATTTGTAAAAATGGGCATAACTTTTGCATACTAACTCGGATGAAAAAGTTTTTTATATGAAAAATCATCTACTTGAAAAGTTACATCCAAATTTAACCGGGGGAACCCCGTTAAACATTTTCAAAATTCTCAAAAACCTAACAGAAAAAAAGATACGGGGCTTTTAAGATCTAGAGAGGCAAAAAAATCAAAAAAAATCAAACTTACTAATGGCGCACCTACCCATGGTGCGCCATTATTATCTTCCCGCCTTCAAAATTCCAAATAAGTCAAAAAAATAAAAAAAAAAGTTACTAATGGCGCACCTGACCATGGTGCGCCATTACTATCTTCCCTCCTTCAAAATTCAAAATAAGTCAAAAAAATAAAAAAAACAATTACTAATGGCGCACCTGCCCGTGGTGCGCCATTAGTATCTTCCCGCCTTCAAAATTCAAAATAAATCAAAAAAATAAAAAAAATTACTAATGGCGCACCTGCCCGCGGTGCGCCATTAGTATGCCGTATATATGGCTGGTCCTCTCCTCCTCTCTTCATTTCATC
>NW_025301354.1:0-887 GCF_018294505.1 Triticum aestivum
CACTGTAGCTCCCCGTCGTCTTCCTCCCCACGCCCCGAAGCTGCTGCGTGCTCGCGCGCGCGCGGCCGCGCGGCCACCTCCTGCTTGCCGACGCCCTCCTGGCCGCGTGGACGACGTCCGCAGCCCGTCCCGATCCCCCCTGCTCTCGCTCACTCTCCCCCGTTTCTCCCTCGCTCTCTCTCGCTCTCGGCCGAAGCACACCGTCGCCGCCGTTCGCCGTAGCCACTGTCTCCGGCCACCCCTCGCTCCCCCGAGTAGCTCAGAAGCTCCGCCACAACTCCCTCTTCCTCCCCACCGCTCCACGAGTCCCCGGAAGCCCTGCATCGCCGCCACATCGCCGTTCCCCTCTTCGGGCTCCGATCACCGTCGCCGACGAATTCGCCGTCTCCAGCGCGTCCTCGAGCCCGCTTCGACGCCCACTGCAACCGCGGTGAGCCCCCGAGCCGTTTCCCCCTCTCCTTCCCCTCGTTCCCTCACCATAGCTGCATCTCCACCACGGCCGAACCTCCGCCGTCGCCGAGCTCGCCGTCGACGCAGCTCCGGTGACCATTTGGTCACCCCGGCGAGTCCAACGCGTTCACAGAACCCAGTAGAGCATCCCTAGCGCCTCACTTTGCTCGACTTCGAGCTCCAGCACCAATCCCGCGCACGACCGAAACCCGGCGGCCGCAGCCGAGCTCACCGCCGTCAACTCCGGCCACCCCGACCCCAACGGACTCCGCCAAGAGCCGCGGGTCGTCCTCAGCTTCACTCCGGTGGTCGCCGCGTTCCATTTGGTGGCCGAAACGACCAAAACCACTATCGCCGCCGCACTGTTGGTCGCCGCCGGCCAGAACTCCGGCGAGCTGACGTGGCCCAGTTAATTAGCCACTAACCCACCACCTACT
>NW_025301355.1:0-887 GCF_018294505.1 Triticum aestivum
GGATACCGACGATCGAATCTCGGGCAAGTAACATACCGATGACAAAGGGAACAACGTATGTTGTTATGCGGTCTGACCGATAAAGATCTTCGTAGAATATGTAGGAACCAATATGGGCATCCAGGTCCCGCTATTGGTTATTGACCGGAGACGTGTCTCGGTCATGTCTACATTGTTCTCGAACCGTAGGGTCCGCACGCTTAAGGTTTCGATGACGGTTATATTATGAGTTTGTGTATTTTGATGTACCGAAGGAGTTCGGAGTCCCGGATGTGATCACGGACATGACGAGGAGTCTCGAAATGGTCGAGACATAAAGATTGATATATTGGACGGCTATATTCGGACACCGGAAAGGTTCCGGAAGTTTCCGGAGAAAACCGGAGTGCCGGAGGGGTTACCGGAACCCCCCGGGGAAGTTATGGGCCTTAGTGGGCCAAGAGGGGAGAGAGAGGGCCGCACCAGGTGGTGGCGCGCGCCCCCCCCAAGGGAGTCCGAAAAGGACAAGGAGGGGGGGCGCGGCCCCCCCTTTCCCTCTCCCTCTCCCTCTCCTTCCTTCCCCCTTCCTCCTTCCTAGTTGGACTAGGAAAGGGGAGTCCTACTCCCACTAGGAGGAGGACTTCCCCCTCCCTTGGCGCACCTCCTAGGGCCGGCCGGCCTCCCCCTTGCTCCTTTATATACGGGGGCAGGGGGGCACCCTAGAACACACAAGTTGATCCTTGAGATCGTTCCTTAGCCGTGTGCGGTGCCCCCCTCCACCATAATCCACCTCGGTCATATCGTAGCGGTGCTTAGGCGAAGCCCTGCGTCGGTAGAACATCAAGATCGTCACCACGCCGTCGTGCTGACGGAACTCTCCCTCCCCGAAGCTCTACTGGATTGGAGCC
>NW_025301356.1:0-887 GCF_018294505.1 Triticum aestivum
TTGAAATGCTTTTCAGTTTTAGGGTCTTATAGCTCAAAATAATTAGTAAATGCATGAAAAATAACAAATGAAGTCAGAAAGGATTGAAAAATGATGATGTGGCTTTGAATGGTGCATTTTGAACACACAAAAATTCAGGAGTTCAAATAAGTTTTAAAAAATTAAATCCCTTTGTAACAGACGAGTTTCCGTATGAAATCCTGATACTTTGAAAGAGATTGTCTGTTTTGTACACGAAGTGCATCCAGTTTTTGCCGTAAACCTCTCAACTTTCTTGCACATGCTATGTGGATGAAATGATGATACCATGCTAACTTTCAACCTTTTCAGAGTTCATTTGAAATGCTTTTCAGTTTTAGGGTCTTATAGCTCAAAATAATTAGTAAATGCATGAAAAATAACAAATGAAGTCAGAAAGGATTGAAAAATGATGATGTGGCTTTGAATGGTGCATTTTGAACACACAAAAAGTCAGGAGTTCAAATAAGTTTAAAAAAATGAAATCCCTTTGTAACAGATGAGTTTCCGTATGAAATCCTGATACTTTGAAAGAGATTGTCCGTTTTCTACACGAAGTGCATCCAGTTTTTGCCGTAACCCTCTCAACTTTCTGGCACATGCTATGTGGATGAAATGATGATACCATGCCAACTTTCAACCTTTTCAGAGTTCATTTGAAATGCTTTTCAATTTTAGGGTCTTATAGCTCAAAATAATTAGTAAATGCATGAAAAATAACAAATGAAGTCAGAAAGGATTGAAAAATGATGATGTGGCTTTGAATGGTGCATTTTGAACACACAAAAAGTCAGGAGTTCAAATAAGTTTTAAAAAATGAAATCCCTTTGTAACAGACGAGTTTCCGTATGAAATCCTGATACTTTGAA
>NW_025301357.1:0-887 GCF_018294505.1 Triticum aestivum
CAGCCCCTGTTGCTATACATACTGGACCAATTACTAGAGCTCGTGCACGCCAACTAAATTACCAGGTACTTTCGTTTCTTGGTAATGATTCTAATGTTCATGAGAATATGATGCTGCCTAAATTGGATACATTTGTTTTGCTTACAAATGAAGGGCCTAGCTTGGAGAAGGATGAACATTGGAGCAAGAACAAGCATGGAGATGATGGCATGCGCAAGGGGAACAATAACGGAGTTACAAGTGATGATTTCAGGACTTTGAAGCCACCATAATAGGTGCATGAAGCCTTGGACGAAATATACAAGATGCCACTTCATAAATTTCGTCCCGAGGCTATTTTAGGTGCTGCGTCACCTTATTATTGGGCCAGGCCCATGTAATTTCGAAATACATAAGTATAGGCTATTTTTAGAGTCCGTATGTGTGGGGAAACAAGAGATAGGGTTGATTTCGGACCCCTCCACCAAGGGCCACGAAATTCCCCCCCTCTTCCTCCATATATACAGCCCTTAGGGCATCGTTTAGACTTTGGGGTTTTGTTTAGATTAAAAGTTCGCCATAGCTGCAACTTCGCGTACTTCGTTTGTGTTCAACGACCAGACCAAGGCGTCACAGAACCCCACCTTGATCAATAAAGCTTTCATCTTATATTCGCAATATCCAGATTGCAATCTTAGTTTCTTGCTTGTTCTTCGTTTGCTCGCAGGAAACAGACCTTCGTGGTCAGGTTGATTGTGCTCCGGCGTGGTCAATAACCTCTCGGAGTTGGTTTAGCGATTGCTAAGGCGCGACGTCCTCGCACGTTCGTAGTCGGATCGTCAAAGTCGACTTCCACCAAAGCGAAATCCACCATCTCATCGAAAGACGGGACACCTTTGCCTCTATCA
>NW_025301358.1:0-887 GCF_018294505.1 Triticum aestivum
CCACTTCACACAATTACATGAATAAAGCATTACATCATCCAGATACAATCAAGGTCCGACTACGGAACCAAAATAAAAGAAGAACCCCAAATGCGACAAAGGTCCCCGATCGACCCCAACTGGGCTCCACTACTGATCAACTAGAACGAAACAACACAAAGGGCAAGATCTTCATCGAGCTCCTCCTTGAGCTTGGTTGCGTCATCTGCACGGTAACATAGGCACCTGCAAACTGGTTTTGGAAGTATCTGTGAGCCACGGGGACTCAGCAATCTCGCACCCGCGAGATCAAGACTATTTAAGCTTATAGGAAGGATGGAGTAATGAGGTGGAGCTGCAGCAAGCGACTAGCATATATGGTGGCTATAATCGCAAAAGAGAGCGAGAAGAGAGGGCAAAGCACGGTCGGTAAAAGTATGGTCAAGAAGTGATCCTATAGCAACCTACGTCAAGCATAACTCCAACACCGTGTTCACTTCCCGGACTCCGCCGGAAAGAGACCATCACGGTTACACACGCGGTTGATGTATTTTAATTAAGGTCAACTTCGGGTTTTCTACAACCGGACGTTAACAAATTCCCATCTGCCCATAACCGCGGGCACGGCTTTCGAAAGATAATACCCTGCAGGGGTGTCCCAACTTAGCCCATCACAAGCTCTCACGGTCAACGAAGGAATAGACCTCCACCCGAGATGTTCTGATCAGACTCGGTATCCCGGTACAACAAGACATTTCGACAGGGTAAAACTAAACCAGCAACACCGCCCGAATGTGCCGACAAATCCCGATAGGAGCTGCACATATCTCTTTCTCAGGGCACACTCAGATGAGCAATCCGTACAACTAAAACCAAACCTCGAGTTTCCCCGAGGGGGCGCTGCACAG
>NW_025301359.1:0-887 GCF_018294505.1 Triticum aestivum
ACATGGCAAGAACGAAGGCATAGCATGCATGGAACACTAACGGTAGCATCGGCGAAATCGCAAACAAGTTGACGATCTGCCCAGATTAACAACGAAGCAAAAGTTGAGCTCGATTGAGTCAACCTAGAGCACTCCACAAATGCCAACAAAGACATGGATGGATAGAGCATAACATAGATATCAAAACTCCCTTACTGATCATCCTCAAAAGAGGCACGGATCATTAGGAAACAAGCTGGACATATAGCATCATGAACTAAAATATCCCAGACTTAGTGAAAATCACTAAGTCCCTGAAATCTGCAATCTCAAGTACCTCTCTTTGCAAGCTTGCACAAGACAACACACACATCCTAAAAATGCATGGGTGGCACCTCTGGAAACAAGACAAGATGCTCCACAATTCATCCCAAAGGGGCACAGGCATATCTTGCACGAATTAAATATAGCAAAAATGACAAAAGTGCATGATGAACTAACGGATCTGCAGTTTAACTCACGAAGCCTCCTTCTAACAGCATTTTGGGTATCAAGATGACCTCAAATGCAAATGACGCAATGGAATGAAATGATGTACATGCCGAGACGAAGATTTTGATATATCATACTCCCAAAACGGAGCTACGGTTGCGGAGATACGAGCAGTCAAAGAATGCATAAAAACTTAGGGTTTGAAGGGAAAAGTCAACCGTCGGGTCAAAATATCTCAGATCCAGATCGGGATCTCGCGGGCACGGACTTCGAGGTTGACCGCGGGGCACTGTTCACCGGAGTTGGAGCTCGCCGGTGGAGGACCGCAGGGCCGTGGGGAGGCTCGCCGGAGCCCGACCCGGCCGCCGGAGGAGCCGGACGAGGGCGGCGGGGCCCGGTGGTGGCCACGGCGAGGT
>NW_025301360.1:0-887 GCF_018294505.1 Triticum aestivum
CGTTTAGACTTTGGGTTTTGTTTAGATTAAAAGTTCGCCATAGCTGCAACTTCGCGTACTTCATTTGTGTTCAACGACCAGACAAAGGCGTCACAGAACCCCACCTTGATCAATAAAGCTTTCATCTTATATTCGCAATATCCAGATTGCAATCTTAGTTTCTTGCTTGTTCTTCGTTTGCTCACAGGAAACAGACCCTCGTGGTCAGGTTGATCGTGCTCCGGCGTGGTCAATAACCTCTCGGAGTTGGTTTAGCGATTGCTAAGGCGCGACGTCCTCGCACGTTCGTAGTCGGATCGTCAAAGTCGACTTCCACCAAAGCGATATCCATCATCTCATCGAAAGACGGGACACCTTTGCCTCTATCAAGTGGTATCAGATTTCCAGGTTGCTCGGTGAGATTTTACAGTTTTTCGTAGTTTAGATCGAGTCTGTTCTTCATACCTACAGTCCACGAAAAAGCCACAAAAAAAATTAGGGTTAGTTCATCATATCCAAACCAATCTGAGCCTTTGCATAATCTTTTTAGGGTTTTGCTTTGTTGAATTTGCGGTTGCATCGTCGGTCTAGTTGCTGATCTTAGAGTCTAGTCTTTTAGAGTTTCGAGTTCTGGTCATAAGTTGTCACGCCGCCGCCGCACCATCATCATCGCCCCTGCCATCTACCACCACCGCTCCGAATCCATATCCATATACCACCACCAATCCGTGCCCATATACCACCACCGATCCATATCCATATACTACCACCGCTACCACCACCGCTGCCATATACCACCACCATATATCCACCACCAATCCGAGTTCCTTGCATATTAGGTTTGTTTTCGGGATCCATCTAGATTCCGATTCGTGTTTCCTTGCCGGAGTAGGTTTCGGAAAAAAAAA
>NW_025301361.1:0-887 GCF_018294505.1 Triticum aestivum
GTCCGGGCTCCTTTCTGTACCTCGCTCACCTCACCATGGTCGTGCCCGCGCCCCGCGCGTGCCCAGGCGCGAGTGCTCGTCGCCCCGTGCTGCGCTGCTCCTCGCCCCGCGCTGCAGCTCCGCGCCAGCCAGCGCTTCGTCGCCCGCACTGGCCATCCACCTCGCTCAAAGCCGGCGATGCTCCGGTCGTCCTCGGCGCCGGCCGTCGTCACCATCACGTGCCCGATGCCGGACCGCACCCGTAGGTCCAAACCACAGGCCCAGAGACCCCCCTTACCGCGTTTCCGGCCATCTCCGGCGAAGTGCCGCCGCGGGAGAGGCTTGCCGGAGCTCTCTCCGGCACCTACCTACGTGGCACCGCCCGCGGCCACCCGTTGGTTTGCTTACCGGTGGCCCCAATGGCCCCGCTAGCGCCCCTGTGCTTGCACGCCCGTAGCACGCCCGACCCGCTAGGCCCCCAGGGGCCTATGACAAGGGGGCCCCGCCCCAGGACGATTAAAAAAAAGGAAAAGAAAATTAATAATAAAAGCAAAATAAATAGATAATAATAATTAAAATATTAATTAATTAATTAAGTAATTAATTAAGTTAATTAATCCTGATTAGATTAACCTAATCACTAAATAAACTAATTAATCTGTTTTAGTTAATCATAGTGAATGACAGGTGGGTCCCCCTGGACCCACTGGTCAGGTTGACCAGTCAACCCTGTTGACTGCTGACGTCAGCATGACATCATGCTGACGTCATTAATACATTTTTTCGAATTAATTAAATAAATAATTAAATTTCAGAAATTAATAAAATCTTTAGAAAATCATATCTTTTAATCCGTAACTCGGATTAAAATATTTTCAACATGAAAGTTGCTCAGAACGACGTGACGA
>NW_025301362.1:0-887 GCF_018294505.1 Triticum aestivum
TTTAGTTTAACTAAGGATTAGGACAAAAGGGCCCACATGTCATTGTCCGCAGGGGGGTTATTTAATTAAACTAAACTAACTAATTAACAGGGGGCGGGCCCCACCTGTCATCGACCCAGGGGGGGTTACGCCATGGTCAAGTGGTCAACCCCACCGGCGGCTTGACGCCGGCGAGTCCAGCCGCGGTGGCGAGCCTCGGGTTTTGCCCACAGGGCTCAATTTGGCGCGCGGAGCACAGCTTCGGGATGCGGACGCTCGTCCGCATCCAACTGTGGTGGTGGCGCGGCCGGGGAGTGGCCGGAGTGGTGCCGGCGACGAGCTCGGCGGCGGCCGAAGCTCGGGTGCAAGTGGGGATGGGGCTGCGGTGCGCAAACGAGCGCGGCGAGGTTTCACGGAGGCTCTACGCGATGCGGGGAGCGCGTTGGGCGCATGCCCGGGACCAAATGGTCACCGGAGCTACGCCGACGTTGAGCTCAGGCGGCGGCGCGTTTCGGCCATAAAGGGGGCGACGGCTACGGCGATCAAATGAAGCGGGGAAGAGGGGGAAAGGGTGGAGGAGCTCACAGTGATCACGAAGAGGGGCTCGGCTTGCTCGGGGACGGCCGGAGTTCCACGAATTTGGGCGACGGCGACCGGCGGGTCTGAGGTAGGAGATGAGCTCGGGGAGGATGTTCGGGGCTTCTGGAGGGGCGTGGCTCGGTGGAAGAGGAGGAGGGGGTCGAGGCGAAGCTCGAGGGCGTGTCGGAGAGGCTGCGGGATGGCTGCGGCCGCGGTAGCGGCGTCGGCGGCGACGAGCTCCGCTCGGTCGCGGGAGGGAGAGAGAGCAGAGGAGAGGATGGGGACGAGAGAGTGAGCGACGGGTTCCAGGAGGGGTGCGTGGCGTCGCT
>NW_025301363.1:0-887 GCF_018294505.1 Triticum aestivum
GGGGCGGCGGCGCACGTAGGGGCGGCGGCGATTCCTAATGTTCACTCATAGTGCACAGCTCATGCTGGGGCGCTCCAGTGGGCCGGCCTATTATAGCTACATCGCTTTTCTTTTCTAATTTTTGTTTCATTTTTTTATTTTCATCTTTCTCTTTTCTACTTTATTTTCCTTTTATCTTTTTCTTTCTTTAGTTTCCCTTTTTCCGTTTATTTTTTAACCTTTTTAGTAATGTTTAGATTTTTAAAATTGTTCAGTGTTGAAATATGTTTAGGTTTGAAATTTGTTTAAAGTAAAACAAAATGAGAATTTTTTTATTCTAAAAAATGTTCACATTTAAAAAAAATCTAAAAGTTGTTTAAATTTGAAAATTGTTCAGACCTGAAAATTTTACAAATTTAAAAATAATTCAAATATGGAAATTGTTCAAATCTAAAAAATGTTCAAATTTGAAAAAAATTTAAATTTTAAATTTGTTTAAATACGAAAAATGTTCAGATATAAAAAAATTAGTTCATAGTTTTAAAAGTATTCCAATTTTTAAAAAGGTAAAAAAAACAACAGAAAAAAATAGAAAAAAAAGAGGTAGCTGTGATTTGGGCCATAAGAGAGCGGCACATGAACGAGGCTCTGCGTGCGTGGTGGTTTAGGCCACGTTTGAGCGGCACATAGGTTTTGCCCCACCGATCACGAGCGACGAGGAGCCAGCGAGCGACCACGTCAGATCTGATTTTTAAATCAGAACGTTTCTAAATTACAAATAAATTTGATAATCTGAATGCTTTTCAAATTCGAAACATTTTGAAAAATATGAATACTATTTGTCCTTTTCTTTTTCTAGTGTTTTCAAAATCAGAACGGTTTTAAAATTTGAATGATTGAAAATTGAA
>NW_025301364.1:0-887 GCF_018294505.1 Triticum aestivum
CCCCCCCCTCACGGACGGCGCCGTCGCCGGCACCTGGAGGGGGGAAACGGACGCGTCGGGTCTACACGGAGGGGATCTTGCTGTGGGTCTGGCCCGGATGTTGCTCCAAAGTGTTCATATGGGCTGACCTAACATAACCGGGTGGGGACGTCCACTGGTCAAATCCCGTCCGTGCAAAGTCAAAGGGCTAGATCATGTGGTCAAACGCTACAGGGTTAGGCGGGACGGGGGCACTGGGGGGGGGGTAGCAATGCCACCGGAGCGTCGCACCGGGACCTCATACATGCGGGGTGGTGTGGTGGCATGTCCGAAGAGGCGGGACGCATCTCCGGGGCGTGGCCCCCCCTCACGGACGCCGATGACACGGTAGTAGACGTTCTGCGGTAACAATGCGGCGTCAATATTACTAAATACTCGGAGCGCGATAAAATCATGAGTTTTTTTGCATGACATGGGCACATGTGCTATAGGAACGATGGTATTTCTTTCATAATTTTTGGTGATTTAGAAGTATCCGAAAAATTCCCTCTACGCGGATTGCCCTTCGCGCGTCTACGGCTGTGGCCGGCGGCCTTCGGGGGCTAGCATGCCGACAAATCTTGCGTAGGCGGCTCTCACAAGTCTGGAAGTATTGTGGCGGTTGCAAACGCCCGGCACACGTATCTGTCGTGTGCCCCCCTCACGGACGGCGCCGCCGCCGGCACCTGGAGGGGGGAAACGGACGCGTCGAGTCTACACGGAGGGGATCTTGCTGTGGGTCTAGCCCGGATGTTGCTCCAAAGTGTTCCAATGGGCTGACCTAACACAACCGGGTGGGGAGGTCCACTGGTCAAAGCCCGTCTGTGCAAAGTCAAAGGGCTAGATCCCGTGGTCAAACGCTACAGGGT
>NW_025301365.1:0-887 GCF_018294505.1 Triticum aestivum
CAGGGGTGTCCCAACTTAGCCCATGATAAGCTCTCGCGATCAACGAAGGATATACCTTCTCCCAGGAAGACCCGATCAGACTCGGAATCCTGGTTTATAAGACATTTCGACAATGGTAAAACAAGACCAGCAAAGCCGCCCGATGTGCCGACAAATCCTGATAGGAGCTGCACATATCTCGTTCTCAGGGCAACACCGGATGAGACTAGCTACGAGTAAAACCAACCCTCAAGTTGCCCCGAGGTGGCCCCGCAGGCAGCTTAGTTCGGACCAACACTCGAAGGAGCACTGGCCCCGGGGGGGCTAAAATAAAGATGACCCTCGGGCTCCGGATACCCAAGGGAAAAAGGGCTAGGTGAGGCAAATGGTAAAACCAAGGTTGGGCCTTGCTGGAGGAGTTTTATTCAAAGCGAACTATCAAGGGGGTCCCATAAATCACCCAACCGCGTAAGGAACGCAAAATCCGAGAACATAACACCGGTATGACAGAAACTAGGGCGGCAAGAGTGGAACAAAACACCAGGCATAAGGCCGAGTCTTCCACCCTTTACCAAGTATATAGATGCATTAATTAAATAAGAGATATTGTGATATCCCAACATAATCCCGTCCATCATGGAGCAATCTTCAACTTCACCTGCAACTAACAATGCTATAAGAGGGGCTAAGCAAAGCGGTAACATAGCCAAACAACGGTTTGCTAGGAAGGGTGAAAAAGGTTAGAGGCTGACATGGCAAACTGGGAGGCTTGAAGAACAGATGATAGGTAGCGCATCATAGCGATAGAATGAAGCAAGTAGCATAGCAATGATAGTAGTGAGATCCAGGGTAGCGGTCATCTTGCCTGAAATCCCGCTAGGAAGAAGAACGAGTCCATGAAGTAGACG
>NW_025301366.1:0-887 GCF_018294505.1 Triticum aestivum
TCAATGTCTTCCTTCACAACATGATCTCTGAGAAAGTGATGACGAATTTCAATGTGCTTTGTCTTCGAGTGCTGAACTGGGTTGTTTGCAATCTTGATGGCGCTTTCGTTGTCGCAGTAAAGTGGCACTTGCTTCAGATGAATACCATAGTCCTTGAGTGTTTGCTTCATCCACAGAAGCTGAGCGCAGCAAGATCCAGCAGCAATGTATTCAGATTCAGCAGTGGAGAGAGATACACAGTTCTGCTTCTTTGAAGACCAACATACAAGTGATCGTCCCAGAAAATGACATGTGCCTGATGTAGACTTGCGATCAACTTTGTTACCAGCATAATCAGCATCCGAAAATCCAACCAAATCAAACTCTGAGCCCTTTGGATACCATAATCCTAGAGTTGGGGTGTGAGCCAAATATCGAAGAATTCTCTTCACAGCTAAGTGATGCGACTCCTTTGGTGCCGCTTGAAATCGAGCACACATGCAAACACTAAGCATAATATCTGGCCTAGATGCACATAAATAAAGCAAAGAACCAATCATGGAGCGGTATACCTTTTGATCGAACTCTTTACCATTGTCGTCAGGACCTAGATGATGTTTGGCTGGCATTGGTGTTGTGAAGCCTTTGCAGTCTTGCATACCGAACTTCTTCAGGCAATCTTTGAGATACTTCTCTTGAGATATGAAGATGCCATTGCGTTGTTGTCGTATTTGAAGACCAAGGAAGAACTTCAGCTCCCCCATCATGGACATCTGATATTGCTCTTGCATCATATATCCAAACTCTTCACTGTACTTCTGATTGGTGTAGCCGAAGATAATGTCATCCACATATATTTGGCACACAAACAGTTCACCATCATATGTCTTCGTGAAAAGAGTGGGATC
>NW_025301367.1:0-887 GCF_018294505.1 Triticum aestivum
TCTGTAGCAATACGGTTATTCATTTAAGGAGAATAATGGTTACTCTGTTTATTTGAATAATACCTTCAATGGTCTAGCACCTAAAAGGAATGGTTTATTGAATCTCGATCGTAGTGATACACATTTTCATGCCAAAAGATATAAGATAGTAATGATAGTACCACTTACTTGTGGCACTGCCATGTAAGTCATGTTGGTATAAAACGCATGAAGAAGCTCCATGTTGATGGATCTTTGGACTCACTCGTTTTGAAAAGTTTGAGACATGCAAACCATGTCTATTGGTGTATGCGCATGAAGAAACTCCATGCAGATGGATCGTTTGGACTCACTTGTTTTTGAATCACTTGAGATATGCAAATCATACCACATGGGCAAGATGACTAAAAAGCCTCGTTTTTCAGTAAGATGGAACAAGATAGCAACTTGTTGGAAGTAACACATTTTGATGTGTGCAGCCCAATGAGTGTTGAGGCATGCGGTGAATATCGTTATGTTCTTACTTCACAGATGATTTGAGTAGATGTTGAGTATATTTACTTGATGAAACACAAGTCTGAATTATTGAATGGTTCAAGTAATTTCAGAGTGAAGTTGAAGATCATTGTGACAAGAGGATAAAATGTCTATGATATGATCATAGAGATGAGTATCTGAGCTACGAGCTTTGGCACGCAATTAAGACATTGTGGAAATTGTTTCACAATTAATACCGCGTGGAACACCATAGTGTGATGGTGTGTCCGAACATCATAGTTGCACCCTATTGGATATGGTGCGTACCATGATGTCTCTTATCGAATTACCACTATCGTTCATGGGTTAGGCATTAGAGACAACCACACTCACTTTAAGAGGGCACCACGTAATTCCGTTGAGACGACACC
>NW_025301368.1:0-887 GCF_018294505.1 Triticum aestivum
AATCACTCCAGGACACCAAAACAGTGAGCAATAGTCCACGAAACGGGCTAGAATCGGCCAAAACTGTGAGTGTTGATAACCGACACGTAAGCGCACCCGGGGGTTTCTTAATCATGGAAATCACTCCGGGGCCCCAAAAAAGTGAGTAATAGTCCACAAAATGGGCCAGAATCGGCCAAAACTGCTAGTGTTGATGACCGGCATGTAAACGCACCCCGCGGTTCGTTAATCGTGGAAATCACTTCAGGACCCCAAAACAGTGAGCAATAGTCCATGAAACGGGCTAGAATCGGCCAAAATTGTGAGTGTTGATGACCGACACGTAAAAGCACCTTGGGGTTCAACAACTATAGAAATCGCTTAGGGACCCCTAAATGGTGAGTAATAGTCCATGAATCGCGTCTGAATTGGCCAAAACAGCGAGTGTTGATGACAGACACGCAAACACACCCCGCGGATTGTCAATCATGGAAATCGCTCTGGGACGCCAAAACGGTAAGTACTAGTGCACGAAACGGACCAGAATTGGCTAAAATTGTGAGTGTTGATGACCGACACGTAAACGCACCCCAGAGTTCGTCAATCGTGGAGATCACTCTGGGACACCCAAAACTAAGTAATAGTGCAAGAAACGGGCCAAAATCGGCCAAAAATGCGCTTCTTGATGATCGACACGAATGCGCACCACGGGGTTCAACAACCATGGAAATCAATTTGGGGCCCCAAAATGGTGAGTAATAGTCCACGAAACGGGCCAGAATCAGCCAAAACTGTGAGTGTTCATGACCGACACGTAAACGCACCTCGCGGTTTGTTAACCGTGGAAATCACTCAGGGAACCCAAACCACTTAGTGTCCACGAAACGGGCCAGAATCAGCCAAAACCG
>NW_025301369.1:0-887 GCF_018294505.1 Triticum aestivum
GCATGCATATTCTTCCTACCTTGAACTCCATTCACCACCACTTTTGTGCTTGTGGTCATCAAAAGCGCCGCCATCCAGTTTATCCATCTTTGGCCGAAGCCCTTCGCTCTCAGCACCTCGAAGAGGAATGGCCAGGAGAGAGAATCAAAGGCTCTCGATATGTCCAGCTTCAGGAAGACACCCGGTGTTCTTCTCGCATGAATTTTCCTCGCCACTTGTCATACCAATAAGTTATCATGCAGGTGCCGGCCCTTGATGAACGCCGACTGGTTCATCGCCATCAGCACCTTCATTTGTAGCCTTAGCCGATGGGCCAGGATCTTTGCGAATAGCTTCGAGATGCTATGGATTAGGCTTATTGGCCTATAATCTCCTATCTCCTCTGCATCAGGCTTCTTGGGGATGAGGATTATGTTTGCTTTGTTCATTTTGGCAAAGCCTCTCGTATCCCCCACAAAGAGCTTCATCATCACGACCATGACGTCTTGCTTTATGACTTGCCAAGCCTTTTGAAAGAAAGCTCTGATGTAGCCATCTGGCCCCAGAGCCATGTCTGGAGGCATCTCTTTAATAACGTGCCACACCTCCTACTCTGTGATAATATCTTCCAAGCTGCTCAGCTCCTTAGCCTTGATCCCCAAGTAGTGCATGTTGAGGGTGTGCTCCCTTGATCGTGCAGTCCCCAGCAGTCTTTTGTAAGCCTCCGTGAACACCTCCATCTTCCTTTCCTGGTCCATAATGATACTATCCCCCATCTTGACATGAGCAATGAAGTTTTTAGTCCTCCTTCCATTAGCCACTGCCTGAAAGGGTTTTGTGTTGGCATCCCCTTCTCTAATCCGTCTCAATCGGGATCGTTGCTGGTCTATCGTTCTCTCTCCAGTGCC
>NW_025301370.1:0-887 GCF_018294505.1 Triticum aestivum
CCGGCAGTGGGCAGTCTTTCCAATTTTTTAACAGCTTGTCTATTTCCTCGCCGCTCCTCGTACACGGGCGTTTTCGGGGTTCGGTTTCACCATCGAACAGATCCTTGCGTTTCCTCCACGGGTCATCGTCGCGAAGCCACCTTCGATGTCCCATGAACACGGTTTTCGAAGACCCGGGATCTCTATCTAGCTGGCGATACGTTGTGTCATCCATGCACCTTACGCATCCAGAAAATCCGTGGACTACCTGCCCCGCAAGATATCCGTAACCGTGATAGTCGTGCACCGTCGTGAGCAGTGCGGCTCTCATAGGGAAATATTCTTTCTCTGCGGCGTCCCACGTATTGGCTGGCGTTTTCCACAGCGTGTCAATCTCCTCTTTCAGCAGCCCCAGATACAGATTGATGTCATTCCCTGGTTGCTTCGGCCCTTCAATTAGCATACTCATGTGAATGTACTTCCTCTTCATGCACAACCAGGGGGGAAGGTTGTACATCCACACGAACACAGGCCAGGTGCTATGTGTGCTTCTCTGGCTGCCAAACAGATTGACTCCATCGGTGCTCGCGCCCAGCATGATGTTCCTTGGATCGTTCCCAAATTCTGGGTATTCGAAGTTCAACGCTTGCCACTGGCTCGCATCCTTAGGGTGACTCAGCATCTTGTCTTTTTTATCTATCTCCGGATCATTTGCGTCATCTTCTTGCTTCTTCTCCTCCCTATCCGCGTGCCAACGCAGGAGCTTTGCTACCTTAGGGTCCGCGAAATACCGCTGCAGACGAGGAGTGATTGGAAAGTACCACACCACTTTTCGAGGAGCTTTCTTCCTCTTCTTGTATCGAGTGACACCGCACACCGGACATATGGTAGACTCCGCGTGCTCGTCC
>NW_025301371.1:0-887 GCF_018294505.1 Triticum aestivum
GATCTCGGGTAGGGGGTCCCGAACTGTGCGTCTAGGTGGATGGTAACAGGAGACAAGGGACACGATGTTTACCCAGGTTCGGGCCCTCTTGATGGAGGTAAAACCCTACGTCCTGCTTGATTGATATTGATATTGTGGATGTTTACAAGAGTGGATCTACCACGAGATCAAGGAGGCTAAACCCTAGAAGCTAGCCTATGGTATGATTGTAAGGGTTGTTGTGATTGTTGTCCTACGGACTAAAGCCATCCAGTTTATATAGACACCTGAGAGGGCTAGGGTTACATAGAGTCGGTTACAATAGTAGGAGATCTACATATCCGTATCGCCAAGCTTGCCTTCCACGCCAAGGAAAGTCCCATTCGGACACGGGGGGAAGTCTTTAATCTTCTATCTTCATAGTCTTGGAGTCCGGTCGATGATGATAGTCCGGCAAATGATAGTTCGGCTGATGATGATAGTCCGGCTGTCCGGACACCCCCTAATCCAGGACTCCCTCAGTGGTCATACCATGCACGTGGGGCTTGCTTAAGGCCATAGAGTGCCTTATCGAGTTGGTACACATGATCGGGAAAATAGGGGTCCTCGAACCTGGGGGGTTGCTTGACATATACCAACTCATTAATAGGACCATTAAGAAAAGCACTCTTTACATCCATTTGTTGTAACTTAAAGTTATGATGAGAAGCATAAGCAATCAACATGCGAATGGATTCAAGGCGAGCAACGGGAGCAAAGGTTTCACGATAGTCGATACCCTCGACTTGGGAGTAGCCTTGTGCTACCAAACGAGCCTTGTTGTGAATAATAATTCCATGGGCACCTTTCTTGTTCTTGAATATCCACTTAGTTCCAATGACATTATGGTTCCCCGTAGGCCTTGGCAC
>NW_025301372.1:0-887 GCF_018294505.1 Triticum aestivum
CCCCCCCCCCTTGATCACCAGATATCGCCTATTCTACCCTCTACTGCTTGCATTAGAGTAGTGTAGCATGTTACTGTTTCGATTAATCCTATTCTGTTGCATAGCCTGTCATTGTTGCTACATCTGTTGATACCTTACCTGCAATCCTAAATGCTTAGTATAGGATGCTAGTTTATCATCATTGGCCCTACATTCTTGTCAGTCTGCCTTGCTATAATATCGGGCCATGATCACTCGGGAGGTGATCACGGGTATATACTATACATATATACATACTATACAGATGGTGACTAAAGTCGGGTTGGCTCATTGAGTACCCGCCAGTGATTCCGATGTGGGGGCTGAAAGGACAGGTGGCTCCATCCCGGTAGAGGTGGGCTTGGGTTCCCGACGGCCCCGAACTGTTACTATGTGGCAGAGCGACAGGGCGGGTTGAGACCAGCTAGGAGAGAGGTGGGCCTAGCCCTGGTCGGCGTCCGTGGTTACTTCATAATAACATGCTTAACGAGATCTTGGTATTTGATCTAAGTCTGGCCACTGGCCTATACGCACTAACCAACTACGCGGGAAAGATATGGGCACTCGACATCGTGGTATCAGCCGAAGCCTTCATGACGTCTGCGACTGAGCGGCGCGCGCCGTATTGGAACGTAAGCCTGCTCTTGTATTAAGGGGGCTAGTTCTGCTTTCGGCCTCCCTCGCAACATGCAGCTGTGCAATGGGCGATGGGCCGAGACCCCGACGCCATAGGATTTAGACCGGCGTGCTGACCTCTCTGTTGTGCCTAGGTAGGGCTGTGACGTGTTGATCTTTCGAGGCCGGGCATGACCAAGGAAAGTGTGTCCGGTCAAATGGGATCGAGCGTGTTGGGTTATGTGGTGCACCCC
>NW_025301373.1:0-887 GCF_018294505.1 Triticum aestivum
CAGATCTTGCCGATGAAGACGTGGATCCCGTCGAAGGGGACCCGGTACCCGTGCTCGATTGAGTCGACATCGGGGCCCCAGCCGGCATCGTCGATGTAGAGCTTGCCGCGGAAACTCTTGGTCATCCTGCCAACGGCGTACCCCTCGATCCCTGGGAAAGGGCCATTCAGGAACACAAAACCACCGTGCGCTGGCCCCACGGCTGGCGCCAACTATAGTGGTTTTGTCATGGCAGATGTCCTAATGAAAGGACTTGAGCGTGGAGTCATCGCAACAGTGATTAGCTTGTCGGGGTTGAGCGAGACAAGAGACATGGGTTTACCCAGGTTCAGCCCCTCACAGTGGAGGTAAAAGCCTACTCCTGCTCTTGTTGGTTATTGCTTGAGTATCGATTACAAGGGAGAGGATTCGCTTGACCTAGATATCGATTGATTGTAACCTGTCTATTCTATGCCGGGAACTCGCCTTTATATACATGTCAAGGTCTCCGGTTTACAAGAGTCCGGGTCGGGTTACGCTTTCATGACCGGTCCTGGCTCTAAGTCGCCTTGCCTTCTACGGCAAGTCGCCATTGGGCGGTTCACACTTCTAGGCCATGCGCCGTCTTCTGACCTTGGGCTCAATCCGGCCCATCTTGTAAGTCGCCACTTTTACCTTGTGTCTTAGATCACCTGGGTCTGTCTAAAGCCCGTCGTCTTAAGTCGCTAGCGGCCTAACCCGGCCCTTTCAGGGCAGGTTATATCATTGGGTCATATCCCCAACACCCGTTGCTTCCCAAATTTCCAGGCCCAGCCGGCGATGGGGGTGCTGTTGTGGAAGATGGTGGAGGCCAAATCACCAGATCCGGCACAACAATTCAAGTGGCGTGTGTATTGGCTGCTGCGGTA
>NW_025301374.1:0-887 GCF_018294505.1 Triticum aestivum
ACGCGGGTGCGGCCTCCAGGGCACTGTTCGGCGGCAGAGCTAGATCATGCCCATCGTGAGAGTGCGGCACGCTCGGCTGTGGCTCGAATCCGTCGAAGATAAAGTCTCCGCGGATGTTGGCCGTATAGTTTAAACTTCCAAATCTGACCTGATGGCCAGGGGCGTAGCTTTCGATCTGCTCCAGACGGCCAAGCGAATTGGCCCGCAGTGCGAAGCTGCCGAATACGAAGATCTGTCCGGGGAGGAAAGTCTCACCCTGGACCACGTCGTTGTTGATGATCGGAGGAGCCATCGGGCCTAAAGATGACGACACAGAGGAACTCTCAATGAAAGCACCAATGTCGGTGTCAAAACCAGTGGATCTCGGGTAGGGGGTCCCGAACTGTGCGTCTAGGCGGATGGTTACAGGAGACAGGGGACACGATGTTTTTACCCAGGTTTGGGCCCTCTCGATGGAGGTAAAACCCTACTCCTGCTTGATTAATATTGATGATATGGGTAGTACAAGAGTAGATCTACCATGAGATCAGAGAGGCTAAACCCTAGAAGCTAGCCTATGGTATGATTGTTGTTCTGTCCTACGGACTAAAACCCTCTGGTTTATATAGACATCGGAGAGGGCTAGGGTTACACAGAGTCAGTTACAATGGTAGGAGATCTACATATCCGTATCGCCAAGCTTGCCTTCCACGCCAAGGAAAGTCCCTTCCGGACGCGGGACAAAGTCTTCAATCTTGTATCTTCATAGTCCAGGAGTCCGGCCGAAGGTATAGTCCGGCTATCCGGACACCCCCTAATCCAGGACTCCTTCACCTCCTCATCAAATTCGGGCAGCAGCTTGCGCTTCGGGTAGCTCTTTGTGTGGTGACTGCCGCCATATTTGTCTG
>NW_025301375.1:0-887 GCF_018294505.1 Triticum aestivum
ACAAACACTAAATAAAACATGAAAACACATCTAAACATAAAGTAGAAACAAAATTTAACACTAAACAGGAACAAAAACAAAAAACATAAAGAAAATTGGGTTGCCATCTTTGGCACTTGATTCATTAATAGAGCAATTATAATTTAACGCCCCTAGCTAGGCATAAAAGCAAAGATAGATCTAAGTAGTGCCATCTTTGGCACTTGATTCATTAATAGAGCAATTATAATTTTTAGGGGTTTCTCCCTTTTTAGTAATGATAAAACCTTTAGGCAAAAATTCAAGAACTTCGTTCGTAGCAAAAGGTTTCTCAATGATAGTGAGACAATTGGGATGAACACTCATGGATTTGAGATCCGCATCTCCCTTACTAGAAGATTCGCCTTTATTTTTAGGAACATAAATAAACTTGGAAGTTTTGGTAGGGGGTTTTGGAGTGTTTTTCATGGAAGAAAACGCCGAACCTAAGTTAGTAATGATATCCTCAAGTTTACCAATTCTTGCAGAATCTAGATCTATTTTTTCATTAACTATAGGTTCTTTCTCTTTAAGATTTTTCAAGGTAACTCCAACCCTAGATCCGTACTGGGTAATTTGATTATGAATCTTTTTATCCAAGTTTTCAATTAACTCAACGGTGGTAATTTTATTTTCAGTGATCTCAAGCCGTTGCATAACATGTTCCAAAGTTAAAACAGTTCCATTAACCAAAAGAGGTGGTGGGCCAAACAAATCTATCATAGCATTATAAGCTTCAAACGTGTGGCTATTCAAGAAATCCCCTCCGGCAACGGTATCAAGAACACATCTATTCCAAGGAGTAACGCCTACATAAAAATTGCGAAGAAGAGCAGAAGTAGAAAGCTTCCTAGTGGATTTATTTTGAG
>NW_025301376.1:0-887 GCF_018294505.1 Triticum aestivum
GGTGGCGCTTGTCGCTCATGGACACGGCCGCCTATACTTCTGATCTACGAATAATTAGTGCAGACCAGCAACATGGCTCAGAATAAATTATTCAGTACAGAACGATCTAATCAGAAGAATATCACCTGGTTATCCCATCGATCAGCGACGAACACCCAGCAGGCTCTCAATGAAAGCACCAATGTCGGTTCAATATCCGGCGTATCTCGTAGTAGGGGTCCTAAGCTAGGCTTCTTGGAGCGATGGTAACATGGACACGGGGTTTTTACCCAGCTTGGGGCTCTCTTGATGAGATAATACCTTACATGCTGCTTTTGATTGTATTCATATGGGTGTAGTACGGAGTACATGTATCTACCATGATATCATAGTAATGAATCCCATCCTCTATTGACTAGCCTGGCCTCGGTTTATATAAGACACCGGAGGCCTAGGGTTTAGGAGAGTCCTTGTCTTGGGCGCCAAGTCTTGTGCAGTCTTCCTTGTATGCGGCAGGGGTTGTCCGAACTGGCCCATGAGTATGCGGCCATGGGGTCCTCGGCCCAATCTAACTGATCGGGAGACGACGTGGTGAGTACCCCCTAGTCCAGGACACCGTCACCAGGCTTGTTGTCTGCTCGTGCGCTTTTCGGACTACTTATTATTTTTCAAATTTGTTAAATATTCCAAAATGAAGTAAAATTGCTTTTATGGAACTTTTGGAGTCCGTTTATGTCGTGGTTTTGTCACACAGATGCCCTAGTGAAAGGACTTAGGTGCGAGGCCATCGCTATGGTGATTAGCTTGTCGGGGTTGAGCGGGTCGAGAGACACAAGTTTACCCTGGTTCGGCCCCTCATGATCGAGGTAAAACCTATGTCCTGCTTTGTGTTTCTATTGCTTCACTAT
>NW_025301377.1:0-887 GCF_018294505.1 Triticum aestivum
GGGAACTCCTGCACATTGCGTGGGCAGCCGGTGAGCAGACCTAGCTACCTCCCTAAAAAGGCAGGAGCTTACCAGTCCAACCCGGCGCGCGCCGCTCAGTCGCTGACGTCTATTAAGCTTCGGCTGATGTATACGACGCAGAACGCCCATACTATGCCCACGTGATGGTTAGTGCTATCAGGCCAGAGGCCCCTCGGATCAAATATCCAAATCGTAGTGGATTAGGAGCACGCGGTAACAAGCAGAGACTCACGAAGGATGTGACCCCGTTGCCCCGTCTCGAGGACTCGCGGCAAGGGCTAGGAATGCCCGGCCACGCCTCGTAATTATCTCGCGGGCACCCTCCAGGTCAACCCGACTCCACATCACTCGCAATTAAGCTCGCGCGGGTACCCCTCAGGGCCGACCCGTCTTTCCAAGTAACAGTGGTAAAGTCCAAGTATCCGTGTGTCCAAACATCAAGGGGAAAACCCGAGGAATCACCCCCGGTGAATTCCACTCGATGTAATCATCAAGGTGAATGTAAGAGGAACCACCCCCGAGGTTCATACTTGAGGGGTTGCACGACAGAGTCGTGTCGGAAGTGGTTAAGGCAGAATCACCCTCGATGACCACGACCGAATAGCTACACTACAGGGTTAACATCAGAAGTGCTGTAGAGGTCTCACCCTCGGCACTCGATAGTAACCCAGTAGTGTCGAGCAACTAAGGGGAAAGTGATGTTAAGGCAGCGCTGTACTCGTTCGTGCCGAAGGAAAGTTCGGCCTTGCCATTAACCGTGATGACGCCGCGTGGACCGGGCATCTTGAGCTTACGGTAGGCATAATGTGGCACCGCGTTAAATCGAGCGAACGCAGTTCGTCCGAGCAGTGCCTGATAATCACTGC
>NW_025301378.1:0-887 GCF_018294505.1 Triticum aestivum
TGCAGCTGCAGCAGGACTTTGTTGCTTGTGCAGTCCGCGCCAAGCTTGGTTGCGCCACTCACCCGAGAAGCACCGCTAAGAGGGTTAGTTAGTTTCTTGCTACATTTTTGGTGTTTGTCTTTGTGCCACATGTTTGTACTAAATATTTCTTTGCTTATGATGTTTAGTAAAGAAGAACAAGGATTAGCAAGATGCTAAGGAGGCTGCAAGACCTTGTGCCCAACATGGTCAAGGTAACTAAATCAGTTGAACTGATGCACACTGTCAATTCTGTCACCACATAGAGATGAAATTTTCACCATGAATTACAGAAGCTCATACTCTCTAAAGTACTAAAACCGACGACTACAAGCCTGTGTATTTAGTGATATAAACTAAATGCTAAAGTACTAAAACTATCGATTCTAATCGAAACTGGAAGTGTTGCCCACCGAAATTCAGAACCTTGGTAGTTGTCGAAGACTTGGACCTTAGTTATTTCAGATTTCAGGATTGCATTTGTGCAGAAATTCTGTTGGAGAAGTCATGCAATACAGACATATTAACAAGATTCTTCTTGAATATGCGGCAAACTAATACTTCAGGCACGATGGATATTGATGTAGACTATATCAAAGTGTTGCAGGACCAACTTGAGGTATGGTCCACACAGACACAACAGTTATATAGCACACGCTTCCAGAGGCCTTGTTAAAAATATCATTTTCCACTACATATTAACATGTTTCATTAATTTTTAGACAAGTACAAACTGATTAAGTAATAAAAAGACATTTGTTACCAAATAAGAAATGATAAGATGTAGTGTTTATTATGTTAAAATGGTTTATGCGCTTATTATCCAAGGTCTGGTTTATGCTTATTGGGTATGCAATGTGATTGTGTTT
>NW_025301379.1:0-887 GCF_018294505.1 Triticum aestivum
CTGGCCATCGGCTCGCGCGCCCGCAGTCCCTGGCCACCGGCCTTATCCCGGTCCGCCACCGCGGCGCTCCGGTGCTCCTCCGTCGCCGCCGCCGGTGGTCACCTGCCATGGGTCCGCCACCGGCCATGGCCTCGCCCCCTTCTGTGCGGGTGCCCGATCGGTCCCCGCCCCGCTTTGCGCCCAGCACCCAGCGCCCTGCGCCCGATCCGCTAAGGCCCCCAGGGCCAATGACAAGTGGGCCCCGCCCAGTGAACATTTTGATAAAATAAAAATAAAAATATAAAATAAAAATAATTAGAAAATAATAATAATAATAAATAAATAATGAAATTAATTAATTAACTAATTAATTAACTTAATTATTTCTAATTAAATTAACCAATTAAAATTAATTAACCTAATGATTAATTAACTTAATTAACTACTATTAATTAGCTAATTAATTAGTATGACAGTGGGGCCCACCCCCTTAATTAATTATGATTAGTTTTATTAATCTGTTAATTAAAATGTGTCACTGACCAGTGGGACCCACTGGTCAGGATGACCAGTCAACTCTGTTGACTGCTGATGTCAGCATGACATCATGCTGATATCATTAATTCATTTTCGAATTAATTAAATAATTAATTGATTAAATTCCAGAAATTAATAAAATCTTTAAAAAATCATATCTTTTAATCCGTAACTCGGATTAAAATAATTTCAACATGAAAGTTGCTCAGAACGACGGGACGAATCCGGATACACGGTCCGTTCGTCCGCCACACCCCCCTAACCTATCGAACTCGCAACTTTCCCCCCCTCCGGCTCCTCTGCCCGAAAATACGGAACCCCGGGAATACTTTCCCGGATGTTTTCCCCCCTTCACCGGTATCACCTACTAC
>NW_025301380.1:0-887 GCF_018294505.1 Triticum aestivum
CCGGATATTATCCAAGATGCCGAAGAACAAGTCCGCATTATTCGCGAGAATCTCAAGACTGCTCAGTCACGTCAGAAGAGTCAGTATGACCGTCATCATAAAGACATGGTCTATCAACCTGGCGAAAAGGCTTATCTTCGAGTCACACCTATGAAGGGTGCTCACCGCTTCGGGATCAAGGGCAAACTAGCTCCTCGCTATATTGGCCCATTCACTATTCTCGAAAGGCGTGGAAAAGTGGCATACCAACTGGAACTACCGCCGAACCTTTCTCAGGTTCACGATGTGTTCCATGTGTCACAGCTCCGCCGTTGCTTCAAGGATCCAATCCGAGCTGTGGATCACGAAGTGCTCGAATTGCAGCAAGACCTCTCCTATAAGGAGCATCCGGTCCGCATTCTCGACCAGGCTGAACGCCGCACACGTCAGAAGGCGATCAAGTTTCTCAAAGTCCAGTGGTCGCACCATTCTAAAGATGAGGCCACTTGGGAACGAGAGGATCGTCTGCGCGAAGAATACCCCGCACTGTTTCCTTCTACCTCCTAAATCTCGGGACGAGATTTCTTGTAGTGGAGGAGATTTGTAACACCCTGGGAATCATGCTACAGTAACTCCCTGTGATTAAGCTAATCATGTTGCTAAACAGGGCTTGATCACATTTGAATCACCTTCCTTTCTAACTCCTAGTTCAAACTTCAAATATAATTAAAGTGAAAAATAAAAGTTTTCAAAAACTCAAACAAAAATGTTCAGTGGGTGCCAAATATTACACTGGTACTTATGGTGGAGAGAACACATTTTTATAAAATGCCTAAATGCTTTAAATGAAATAAAACAGAAAAGGGAATACGCAAATAAAAAGAAAACAGAAACAGTCAGAGAAAAAG
>NW_025301381.1:0-887 GCF_018294505.1 Triticum aestivum
TTGCTGGTCCTCCCGTGCCTCAGGTGTATCTTTTGTCTTCCCATACACGCCCAAGAAGCCAAGCAGGGTCACGCAAAGATTCTTCGTCACGTGCATCACGTCGATTGCGGAGCGGACCTCTAGGTCTTTCCAATATGGCAGGTCCCAAAATATAGATTTCTTCTTCCACATGGGTGCGCGTCCGTCAGCGTCCTTCGGAACAGGTTGTCCGCCAGGACCCTTTCCAAATATCACCTTCAAATCCTTGACCATATCATGTACATCAGCACCAGTACGGTGGCGAGGCTTCGTCCGGTGATCCGCCTCACCTTTGAAATGCTTGCCTTTCTTTCTTACGGGATGCCTGCTCGGAAGAAATCGACGATGTCCCAGGTACACATTCTTCTTACAACTATTCAAATATATACTGTCGGTATCATCCAAACAGTGCGTGCATCCGCGGTATCCCTTGTTTGTTTGTCCTGAAAGGTTACAACTATTACGGGTCGGCTTTTGCGGGGTCTGCCTCTGCACCCCCCCCCTCGCGCGCAAAATGTAAATTTGCATCTCAACTTGCATTTCTTTGCATTTTCAACCACATTTCATACATAGGACATCACCAAATCTTTGTTAGAATAGCAAGACCAAAGAAAACAAGAACCACAAGTATGCATTTTAGAAGATTTTCAACTTCCATAACTGTTCCCACTAGTTG
Source organism: Triticum aestivum (assembly GCF_018294505.1). NCBI lineage: Eukaryota > Viridiplantae > Streptophyta > Magnoliopsida > Poales > Poaceae > Triticum > Triticum aestivum. The sequence continues at coordinate 695 of NW_025301381.1, forward strand.
AAGCAATATCTTCTCCATGCACTCATTGTTGATCTACGGATTTTTGATCTTGCATTCTTCATTCTTTTTCTTTGGTTCTAAGAAAGAAGTAGACGTTGCTTCCCCTCTAGTTGCACATGCATGCGCTTCATTGCCTTCGATTGCACTAAGGAGTGCACAAACGTCTATCAGTTTTCTTTCTATCAATAAATCA
>NW_025301382.1:0-887 GCF_018294505.1 Triticum aestivum
AAAATTGATGATGTGGCTTTGAATGGTTCATTTTGAACACACAAAAAGTCTGGAGTTCAAATAAGTTCAAAAAATGTCCCTTTGTAAACAGATGAGTTTTCGTGCGAAACCCTTATACTTCGAAAGAGATTGTCCATTTTGTACACGAAGTGCATCCAGTTTTTGCCGTAACCCTCTCAACTTTTTAGCAGATGCTATGTGGGTGAAATGATGGTACCATGCCAATTTTCAACCTCTTTAGAGTTCATCTGAAGTGCTTTTCAATTTCTGGGTCATTCAGCTTAAAAAATTAGTAAGTACATGAAAAATAACAAATGAAGTCAGAATGGGTTGAAAATTGATGATGTGGCTTTGAATGGTTCATTTTGAACACACAAAAAGTCAGGAGTTCAAATAAGTTAAAAAAAGAAATCCCTTTCTAAACAGATGAGTTTTCGTCTGAAACCCTAATATTTCGAAACAGATTGTCCGTTTTGTACACGAAGTGCACCCAGTTTTTGTCGTAACACTCTTAACTTTTTAGCAAATGCTATATGGGTGAAATGACGATACCATGCCAATTTTCAACCTCTTCAGAGTTCATCTGAAGTGCTTTTCAATTTCAGGGTCATTTAGCTCAAAAAAATTAGTAAATGCATGAAAAATAACAGATGAAGTCCGAAAGGGTTGAAAATTGATGATGTGGCTTTGAATGGTTCATTTTGAACACACAAAAAGTCTGGAGTTCAAATAAGTTCAAGAAATGAAATCCCTTTGTAACAAATGAGTTTTCGTCCGAAACCCTAATACTTCGAAAGAGATTATCCATTTTGTACACGAAGTGCATCCAGTTTTTGCCGTAACCCTCTTAACTTTTTAGCACATGCTATGTGGGTGAAATGATGATA
>NW_025301383.1:0-887 GCF_018294505.1 Triticum aestivum
TCCACGAGTAGTCAAAACGTTTGTGACGACCAGATGCTTCAAAGGATTCTTTCATAGGGAGATCTTGGAGAACTTTTCTTCAGGAGTTCATTCAGAAACTTGTATAGAAACTTTCTTAATGAGGACTCGACAAACGCATTTCGAGAACACACACAAAGTCCCAGCTATGGACCTAGTGCATCATCATAACTGAGGTCTCTTGCATTTCCCTACAAGTAATTTGATCTCATATGGAGATATTTACTGAAGTAGAATGGTAAAAATCGAATGCAACTACACAAGAACTAGTGTGTAACTATCGTTCGGAATCAGTTTTGCGTAGTGTTAACTGAAACATGGATATCTGACTCATACGGAGTCCGTTTTGGATCCACAACTATTCAACACGTTTGTGACGACCAGATGCTTCAAAGGATTCTTTCAAAGGAACTTTTGGAGAACTTTTCTTAAGGAGTTCGTTCAGAAACTTGTATAGAAACTTTCTTAATGAGCACTCGACAAACGCATTTCGAGAACATACACAAAGTCCCAGCTATGGACCAAGTGCATCATCATAACTGAGGTATGTTGCATTTCCCTACAAGTAATTGGATCTCATATGGAGATGTTTAGTGAAGTAGAATGGAAAAAAATGAATGCAACTACACAAGAACTAGTCTGTAACTCTCGTTCGGAATCAGTTTTGCGCGGTGTTAACTGAAACATGGATATCTGACTCATACGGAGTCCGTTTTGGCTCCACAAGTAGTCAAAACGTTTGTGACGACTAGATGCTTAGAAGGATTCTTTCATAGGGAGCTCTTGGAGAACTTTTCTTAAGGAGTTCGTTCAGAAACTTGTATAGAAACTTTCTTAATGAGGACTCGACAAACGCATTTCGAGAACAT
>NW_025301384.1:0-887 GCF_018294505.1 Triticum aestivum
CCAAGAGCGCACCTGCGGGGCCTGCACAACGTTCTTCTTCTTCCATGGCATCAACAGGGCACACAAGTGATATTATTTGTCGTCGTTGTAAGGGAGGAGGTCATTATGCGAGAGAATGCAAATCTCCGCGTGTGATGATTGCTACCGCGGATGGTGGATATGAGTCCGCTAGTGACTATGATGAGGAGACTTTGGCTCTTATTACACGTGAAGAACATGGTGGAGATGATTCTGATCATGAGACGCAATACATGGCTCCTGAAGACGCTGACAGGTATGAATGTTTAGTTGCTCAACGTGTTTTGAGTGTGCAGGTCACACAAGCTGAGCAAAATCAGAGGCACAATTTGTTCCATACCAAGGAAGTTGTGAAGGAACGTTCTGTGCGCGTCATCATAGACGGAGGGAGCTGCAACAACTTGGCTAGCATGGAGATGGTGGAGAAACTTTCTCTCACCACAAGACCACATCCACATCCTTACTACATCCAATGGTTCAACAACAGCGGCAAGGTTAAGGTAACACGTACTGTTCGTGTGCATTTTAGTATCTCTACATATGCTGATTATGTTGATTGTGATGTGGTACCTATGCAAGCATGTTCCTTATTACTTGGTAGACCATGGCAAATTGATAAAAATTCTGTACACCATGGTAGAAACAATCACTATACTCTTGTTCATAAGGATAAAAATATTACTTTGCTTCCTATGACTCCTGATTCCATTTTGAAAGATGATATTAATAGAGCTAATAAAGCAAAACAGGAGACGAATAAGAGTGAAAATCAGATTGTGGCAAAAGAATTTGAGCAACAAATGAAGCCTAATAATAAACCATCTAGTGTTGCTTCTGAAATTAAATTGAAAAGTGCATGTTTATTTGCC
>NW_025301385.1:0-887 GCF_018294505.1 Triticum aestivum
ATGCCAACTTTCAACCTTTTCAGAGTTCATTTGAAATGCTTTTCAATTTTATGGTCTTATAGCTCAAAATAATTAGTAAATGCATGAAAAATAACAAATGAAGTCAGAAAGGATTGAAAAATGATGGTGTGGCTTTGAATGGTGCATTTTGAACACACAAAAAGTCAGGAGTTCAAATAAGTTTAAAAAAATGAAATCCCTTTGTAACAGACAAGTTTCCGTATGAAATCCTGATACTTTGAAAGAGATTGTCCGTTTTGTGCACGAAGTGCATCCAGTTTTTGCCGTAACCCTCTCAAATTTGTTGCACATGCTATGTGGATGAAATGATGATACCATGCCAACTTTCAACCTTTTCAGAGTTCATTTGAAATGCCTTTCAATTTTATGGTCTTATAGCTCAAAATAATTAGTAAATGGATGAAAAATAACAAATGAAGTCAGAAAGGATTGAAAAATGATGATGTGGCTTTGAATGTTTAATTTTGAACACACAAAAATTCAGGAGTTCAAATAAGTTTTAAAAAATGAAATCCCTTTGTAACAGATGGGTTTTCGAATGAAATCCTGATACTTTGAAAGAGATTTTCCGTTTTGTACACGAAGTGCATCCACTTCTTGCCGTAACCCTCTCAACTTTCTTGCACATGCTATGTGGATGAAATGATGATACCATGCCAACTTTCAACCTTTTCAGAGTTCATTTGAAATGCTTTTCAATTTTATGGTCTTATAGCTCAAAGTAATTAGTAAATGCATGAAAAATAATAAATCAAGTGAGGAAGGATTGAAAAATAATGATGTGGCTTTGAATGGTGCATTTTGAGCACACAAGAAGTCAGGAGTTCAAATAAGTTTTAAAAAATGAAATCCCTTTGTAACAGACG
>NW_025301386.1:0-887 GCF_018294505.1 Triticum aestivum
GGGCCCTCATACATGCGGGGTGGTGTTGTGGCATGTCCGAAGAGGCGGCACGCGTCTCCGGGTTGTGGTCCCCCTCACGGACGGCAATGAAACGGTAGTAGACGTTCTGCGGTAACGATGCAGCGTGAATATTATTAAATACTTGGAGCGCGATAAAATCATGAGTTTTTTACACAACGTGGGCACATGTGCTATAGGACTGATGGTAATTTTTCATAATTTTTTGTGATGGAGAAGTATCTGAACACTTCCCTCTACGCGGATTGCTCTTCGCACGTCTACGACTGTGGCCGGTGGCCTCCGGGGGCTAGCATACCGTCAAATCTTGCGTAGGCGGCCTCTCACAAATCTGGAAGTGTTGAGGTGGTTGCAAACGCCCAGCACGCGTCTCCGGGGTGTGCCCCCCCCCCTCACGGACGCCGCCGCCGCCGGCACCTGGAGGGGGGAAACGGACGAGTCGGGTCTACACGGAGTGGATGTAGCTGTGGGTTTGGCCCGGATGTTGCTCCAAAGTGTTCCTCTGGGCCGACCTAACACAACCGGGTGGAGAGGTCCACTGGTCAAAGCCCGTCCGTGCAAAGTCAAAGGGCTAGATCCCGTGGTCAAACGCTACAGGGTTAGCCGGGACGGGGGCCCTGGGGGGTAGCAATGCCACCGGAGCGTCGTACCGGGCCCTCATACATGCGGGGTGGTGTTGTGGCATGTCCGAAGAGGCGGCACACGTCTCCGGGTTGTGGCCCCCCTCACGGACGGCAATGAAACGGTAGTAGACGTTCTGCGGTAACGATGCAGCGTGAATATTATTAAATACTTGGAGCGCGATAAAATCATGAGTTTTTTACACAATGTGGGCACATGTGCTATAGGACTGATGGTAATTTTGCATA
>NW_025301387.1:0-887 GCF_018294505.1 Triticum aestivum
CGCGATGGTATTATCGAGGTGTAATCTGGTGGAAGGGGGCACCGCACACGGCTAAAATATCGTATATCAAGTGTGTTCTTAGGTGCCCCCTGCCCCCGTATATAAAGGAGCAAGGGGAGGCCGGCTGCCTATGGGGCGCGCCAAAGAGAGGGGGGGAGTCCTCCTCCTAGTAGGAGTAGGACTCCCCTTTCCTAGTCCTACTAGGAAAAGAAGGGGGGAAGGAAAGAGAGGGGGAGGGAGAGGGAAAGGGGGCTGCGCCCCCCTCTCCTAGTCCAACTAGGACTCCTGTGGGAGGGGGCGCACCACCTCCTGGCTGCTGCCCTCTCTCTCCCCTCAAGGCCCACTAAGGCCCAATACTTCCCCGGGGGGTTCCGGTAACCCTCCGGCACTCCGGTTTAATCCGAAACTTCTCCGGAACACTTCCGGTGTCCGAACATAGTCGTCCAATATATCAATCTTTACGTCTCGACCATTTCGAGACTCCTCGTCATGTCCGTGATCACATCCGGGACTCCGAACAACCTTCGGTACATCAAATCACATAAACTCATAATATAACTGTCATCGTAACTTTAAGCGTGCGGACCCTTTGGGTTCGAGAACTATGTAGACATGACCGAGACACCTCTCCGGTCAATAACCAATAGCGGGACCTGGATGCCCATATTGGCTCCCACATATTCTACGAAGATCTTTATCGGTCAGACCGCATAACAACATACGTTGTTCCCTTTGTCATCGGTATGTTACTTGCCCGAGATTCGATCGTCGGTATCTCGATACCTAGTTCAATCTCGTTACCGGCAAGTCTCTTTACTCGTTCCGTAATACATCATCCCGCAACTAACTCATTAGTCACAATGCTTGCAAGGCTTATAGTGATGTGC
>NW_025301388.1:0-887 GCF_018294505.1 Triticum aestivum
GGCGTGGTCAATAACCTCTCGGAGTTGGTTTAGCGATTGCTAAGGCGCGACGTCCTCGCACGTTCGTAGTCGGATCGTCAAAGTCGACTTCCACCAAAGCGATATCCATCATCTCATCGAAAGACGGGACACCCTCGCCTCTATTAAGTGGTATCAGATTTCCAGGTTGCTCGGTGAGATTTTACAGTTTTTCGTAGTTTAGATCGAGTCTGTTCTTCATACCTACAGTCCAAGAAAAAGCCAAAAAAAATTAGGGTTAGTTCATCATATCCGAACCAATCTGAGCCTTTGCATAATCTTTTTAGGGTTTTGCTTTGTTGAATTTGCGGTTGCATCGTCGGTCTAGTTGCTGGTCTTAGAGTCTAGTCTTTTAGAGTTTCGAGTTCTATTCACAAGTTGTCACGCCGCCGCCGCACCATCATCATCGCCCCTGCCATCTACCACCACCGCTCCGAATCCGTATCCATATACCACCACCAATCCGTGTCCATATACCAACACCGATCCATATCCATATACTACCACCGCTACCACCACCGCTGCCATATATCACCACCATATATCCACCACCAATCCGAGTTCCTTGCTTATTAGGGTTGTTTTCGAGATCCATCTAGTTTCCGATTCGTGTTTCCTTGCTGGAGTAGGTTTCGGAAAAAAAAAAAAAGAAGAGTCGGGTAGCCACGCTCCGTTTAGGCCCAAAATTTTTCGAAAACGCATTTTTCGAAAAATTTTCTGGCTATCCTATTTTTAGGTGTTTCTGAGTGTTTTGAGACAGGTGCCATTATAGGAAGTTTTTTTTGACCCGTTTCCAGTTTTTGGGTCCGGGCAGTCAAAAAAAAAAATTGGTCGAAAAAATTTCGTGCCCATCCTGTCAGTTTGAGCTA
>NW_025301389.1:0-887 GCF_018294505.1 Triticum aestivum
GAGACAAGGAATTCCAGTCCTTCAATTTCTACAGGGACGTCGTTGCAAATCATGGAGGTTCGACATTGGCCCGCAGGGGTGTGCACTAATAGAGAAGCGTTCATGTCTTCACTTTTAATGCCATGCATGAATGCAAAATCTTCTGACATGAATGAATGCGATGCTCCTGTATCAAATAAAACAGATGCTGGTACTGAATTTACGAGGAGTGTACCCATCACAGTAGCAGGCTGGTCTTGAGCTTCATTCAGATCAATGTGGTTGGCATGAATACGGCCATAAGACTTGGCATTGTTGTTGCGGGCCTGGTTGTTCCCACGGCCAGTTGCTGGAAGGGCCAGTTGATTCTGTCTCTGGTTGCATTCCCTAGCACGGTGCCCTGGTTGTCCGCACCTGAAGCACAACCCATTCTCGGGGGTAGGAACAGGAGCTTGGGGTGGTGGAGCTGGAAGCCTCGGCTGCCTAGTTGGAGTAGACGGCAGACGAGGTGCAGCATAAGACTGCCTTGGGGCTGGTGCATTTGGACGGTACATGCTGTTCGGGATCCATATCTTACGCTTCTGCGAGGGCGGGCCCGAAGATGAGCCCGTGTCACGGTTGCGCCTTTGAGAGCTCTGGTGTTCTTGCAGACCAGTCTCGACATTGATGGCCTTGTTCACCAAGGTGGCGAAATCGGCAAAGTCATGCACTAGAAGTGTGAGCTTGATGTCAGCTTGAAGGCCTTCACGGAACTTCTCCTGTCTGCGAGCATCAGTTGCAATGTCTTCTTCAGCATAGCGGGATAAGTCCAGAAACTCCCGCTGATAAGCTTCAACAGTCTTGTTGCCTTGGGTGAGGTTGCGAAACTCACGCTTCTTCCTGTCCATGATTCCCTGAGGAATGAAGCG
>NW_025301390.1:0-887 GCF_018294505.1 Triticum aestivum
GAGCGCCCTCTCGGCCTCGGCTCCGCCCTGGCCCCGCCGTGCCGCTGCTCTGGCCACGGTCGCCGTGCGCCCGCGCCGCACCCCTGGGGGCTTCGCCCTGCGCCCGTTCCGGCTGTCGCCTGCGCCCAAAACCGCCCGATCGGGCGCACCCGATCCGTTAGGCCCCTATGGGCCTATGACAAGTGGGGCCTGAAGCCCCCAAAACAAAAAAAGGAGAAAAAAAGATATATTAATAATAAAAAAATATATAATTAAATTAATTAATTAATCAATTAATTAAATTAATTAACTTAATTAATTATGTTTAATAAACCTAATTAAATAACTAACCTAACTAATCTGTTAATTAATCTAATTAACATGGTTAATTAGTTAACAGACAATGACAGTGGGACCCACATGTCAGTTTGACTAGGTCAACTGACTAGTTGACTACTGACATCACCCTGACATAATGCTGATGTCATAATTCCATTTTCGGGTTAAATTAAATAATTAATTAAATTCTAGAAATTAATAAAATCTTTAGAAAATCATATCTTTTAATCCGTAACTCGGATTAAAATATTTTCAACATGAAAGTTGCTCAGAACGACGAGACGAATCCGGATACGCAGTCCGTTCGTCCGCCACACACCCCTAACCTATCGAACTCGCAACTTTCCCCCTCCGGCTCCGCTGCCCGAAAACACGAAACCCCGGGGATATTTTCCCGGATGTTTCCCCGCTTAACCGGTACCACCTCATACCACGTTAGGGCACACCTAGCACCGCTCGTTGTCACGTCACGCATCGTCGTGTTTATGTTTGCATTATATTCATTGTTTCTTCCCCCTCTTATCTCCGGTAGACTACGAGACCGACGCTGCTGCTGCCCAGTTCGACTA
>NW_025301391.1:0-887 GCF_018294505.1 Triticum aestivum
TGTCACATCCCTAGCTTCTGGCATTGCTCTAGCCTAGCTTCATGTCTGCATCATGTTTAAATTCAAATGAAATTTGAACTGAGGAATTCAGAAGCCTCAAAACCCTAGTTAAAAGAAGGGCAAGCACCCTTTAAATTGCATTCTGTGAATCCAAAATGCCCTAAAAATAGTTTTGTGAATTTTGGCAAGAGTTATATATCAAACCAAAATTCTGGAATATTTTTAAGGAATTATTTGGTCTCTGAATTTAAATCAATAATCTATTTGAATTTGGGGATATATTCATAATATATAATGAATATATTTTCAAATGCTTTGAAATGTTTTATGTACTCTTGGAATAGTCCAGAGAGGTAACATAAAATATTTCAGAATGTTTTGGCACTGTTTGAAATTATTTTGGAATTGAAAACAGTGGCAAAGAAATTAAATAAAAAGAAAATAAAACAGAACAAAAAAATAAAAGAGAGAAGGCCACCTGGGCCACTTACCTGTAGCCGGCCCAGCTGGCCAGCTCCTCCCGCTGGCCCAGCCCACCGCCGCCTCCCTCCCCTGTCGCCTTCCTCCTCGCGCCAGTAGGCAGAGGAGGCACTCGGCGCACGCGGCCGAGCTCGCCACGCCACCACCCTGCTCGCCTGCATCACCTGGACACCGCGACGCCTCGCGTCATCCTCTCGACGCTGTCCCGACCCCCTGGAACTCCCTCGCTGCTCCCTCTCTCTTCCCCGAACGCTCTTCCCCTCTCTGTTCCCCCCCCCCCGAACGGAGCCGCCGCCACCGACGAGCACCACCGCACACACCGTCTCCCCCTCGACCCCTCGCTGTGCTTGCGAGCTCCGCCTCGACCCCCTCCTTCCTCCCCACCGACCCACGGCCCTCCGGAAGCC
>NW_025301392.1:0-887 GCF_018294505.1 Triticum aestivum
TAAAAAGAAATGCCACAGTCGGACGTCTGAGCGACATCACATAAAGGGCTTTAAAAAGAAATGCCACAGTCGGACATCTGAGCGACATCGCAGAAAGGGCTTTAAAAGAAATGCCACAGTCGGACGTCTGAGCGACATCGCAGAAAGGGCTTTAAAAAGAAATGCCATAGTCGGACGTCTGAGCGACATCACATAAAGGGCTTTTATTCACAAGTAAATAATACTCATAATAAACATTCAATTCATGAAACAAACGGGTTAGTCCATCCACAGGAGTGATCATTTAACCGGACTTAGCACTCATGCGATTCACCGGAGTCTCTGTCATCAAAGCTGACAATTGATTAGGATAAGAAGGAACGAAACTTGACATGGAAGAGATGATTTGGAGGAATATATGACTCTGCAGAGTTTGTACAAAATTTTTCGCACAGTCAACGGATTTCCGTAGTCACGAAGGACTAGTTCCGTTTACGGTATTTCAGAAGAAAACACAGCTAACCGGTACACACCCATCCTACCTCTCGATGCTAGGAATCACCCTGGTCATCGTCCAAGAAAAACTTTTGAGACGGGGAGATCACAATCTCGAATAGCATGGGATCAAATTTATATACGCGCGCTCTAAGGGGTGCCCCCCTCTCGGTCCCAACCGGAAACACCCATGCCCCCTGACCGGATGACTGGCTTTAATCCAGGGCCATGGAACCATCATCACGGCCTCTCCTCTTTGGTGTGTACCATGAAAGCGGTTTGGAACTTACTAAACCATATTCCTTGCGGAAAACATGTGGTAGTACAAGGAAGGAAATGATAGGTACTGGACCGATATGGTTTGACACTGAAGTCACATAGTCTGGCGTAAGACTGGCATGCTACAACACTGC
>NW_025301393.1:0-886 GCF_018294505.1 Triticum aestivum
GGGGGCGCCGCACACGGCTAACAGTTGTTTATGTGTGTTCTAGGCGCCACCCCCCTCCCCGCATATGTATAGGTTGGAGTGGCGAAGAGGCAACCAGGGGGCGCCCAAGTAGGCTGAATCCTACTTGGGCTCCCACCCCAATTCGCCCCCCCCCCCCCATTTCCTTGTTTTTCGGAGGGAGAAGGAAAGAGGAGGGGGGAGAAGGAAGGGAGAGGCCGAATCCCTCCCCTTCCTTGCTCTCTTACCCCTTTCCTTCCTCTTCGTATTCGGCCTACATGGGGGCGCAGCAGCCCATGCTGGCTGCTACATTTCCCCTCTTGGCCCAATAGGCCCAAATCTTTGTCGGGGGGTGCCCGGAACCCCTTCCCGTGACCCGATATGTACCCGGTACCCCCGGAACACTTCTGGTGTCCGAATATCATCGTCCTATATATGAATATTTACCTCTCTACAATTTTGAGACTCCTCGTCATGTCCGTGATCTCATCCGGGACTCCAAACAACATTCGGTAACCAAATCACATAACTCATATAGTACAAAATTGTCATCGAACATTAAGCGTGCGGACCCTACGGGTTCGAGAACTATATAGACATGACCGATACACCTCTCCGGTCAATAACCAACAGCGGAACCTGGATGCTCATATTGGTTCCCACATATTCTACGAAGATCTTTATCGGTCGTACCGTAATGACAACATAACGTTATTCCCTTTGTCATTGGTATGTTACTTGCCTGAGATTCGATCGTCGGTATCTTCATACCGTGTTCAATCTCGTTACCGGCAAGTCTCTTTACTAGTTGCGTAATGCACATCCCACAACTAACTCATTAGTCACATTGCTTGCAAGGCTTATCATGATGTGCATTACCGAGAGGGCC
>NW_025301394.1:0-886 GCF_018294505.1 Triticum aestivum
TTCTGATGGGATCCGGTGCTTTAGTGCTGGTATGATCGCATCCGACATGTTACCCCCGTCTTCGTCCCTTATGCTTGCCCCTCCCAGCTCCACTCCACACACGATTGCACATTCCTTTGGCCGCTCCCGCTCAACTACGGAGACGAGTTTTACCACGGTTCAACTGCACCAGTGCCTATTTACCATGGCTTCGACCCCTTTCAGAACACGCTTGCCGCCGCTAGACGCGTGAATAATGAGCAGCGAGCTAAAACTTACCGTAAACGTGCAAAATAATAAAACGTGCTAAACATACGTCGCGCTCGTGCGTTTTGTTTTGCACGCGGTGCAAAAAAATTAAAAAGGGAATGCAACACGAGGACTTCCCAAGAGGTCACCCATCCTAGTACTACTCTCGCCCAAGCACGCTTAACTTCGGAGTTCTGATGGGATCCGGTGCTTTAGTGCTGGTATGATCGCATCCAACATGTTACCCCCCTCTTCGTCCCTTATGCTTGCCCCTCCCAGCTCCACTCCACACACGATTGCACATTCCTTTGGCCGCTCCCGCTCAACTACGGAGACGAGTTTTACCACGGTTCAACTGCACCAGTGCCTATTTACCATGGCTTCGACCCCTTTCAGAACACGCTTGCCGCCGCTAGACGCGTGAATAATGAGCAGCGAGCTAAAACTTACCGTAAACGTGCAAAATAATAAAACGTGCTAAACATACGTCGCGCTCGTGCGTTTTGTTTTGCACGCGGTGCAAAAAAATTAAAAAGGGAATGCAACACGAGGACTTCCCAGGAGGTCACCCATCCTAGTACTACTCTCGCCCAAGCACGCTTAACTTCGGAGTTCTGATGGGATCCAGTGCTTTAGTGCTGGTATGATCGCATCCGAC
>NW_025301395.1:0-886 GCF_018294505.1 Triticum aestivum
TGCGATTCGCCGGGGCGCGGCAGCGGACGCGTCCGGCTCCGTCCGGACGTGTCCGGCGGCGCGGAGAGGAGCGGGGCTAGGGTTAGGGTGGAAATGATCCGCGAATTTCGGGGGAGGGGCTATATTTATAGGTAGAGGGAGCTAGGAGAGTCCAAATGAGGAGCGGTTTTCGGCCCCGCGATCGTGATCGAACGACCGAGAGCATGGAGGGGAGTTAGATGGGTTTTGGGCCACTTCTGAATGGGTGTTGGGCTGCAAACAAAAGAGGCTTTTACGGTTACCCGGTTAACCATTAGAGTACCAAACGATCTCCAAATGGCACGAAACTTGACAGGCGGTCTACCGGTGGTATACCAAGGCCGCTTGGCAAACCTCGGGCCATTCCGAGAAAGTTTAATACCCGCTCACAACAAAAGACAAAAGGGGAACTCCGGATGACATAGGAGCGCCGGATTGCAAAACGGACAACGGGGAAAATGCTCGGATGCATGAGACGAACACGTATGCAAAATGAGGTGCACATGATGACATGATATGAAATGCATATGATGACATGGCAAAGTGCAACACGCAAGCACATGACATGGCAATGACGGCGAATAACTGGCAGACACCTGGCGCATCGAATCCGGGGCGTTACAACACTCCTCCACTAACAAGAGATCTCGTCCCGAGATCTTAGGACCGAGACGGACGGGAAAAAGGGAAGAGGTGAAACAAGAACTCAAGAGAAGAAGCAAAGAATCGAGAGCACTCGAGAAGAAAAGAGAAACGACGAGGATGCCGAGAATCGAAAACCCACGGAAACAGATAGACTATGAAACGACTCGTTCTAACCGGAGTGGTTAGAATGAGAAACGAAACGAATAAGGCTGAAAGGATTTAG
>NW_025301396.1:0-886 GCF_018294505.1 Triticum aestivum
AAAAAAATGTTCACGAATTTAAGAAAATTAAAAAAGGAAATAGAAAAATAAGAAGAAATAAATAAAAATAAACCAAAGAAAAAAAGGCAAAAAGAAAAACAGACAGACAAGATGCACAACAAGGTGAATAAAAGAAGAAGCCAGGCACAACAAGGGCGCTGTCCGAGTTGCTTACTGCAGATCGAGATAAACCAAGAGGTTGGGTGTTCGATTCAGTTCACTACTTATTTTTTTGAAGCTTAAAAACAATAATAAAATAATAAATGGGCCAGGCCCAGGATGGAGGGGGGGACGTGCGCCATTTGTCTGATTGGCCGACTGATCTGCTATGTACCTATACATATAGCTCGTATGCATCATATACGGAGGTGTCTATACGTTATGGTCAAATGACCATACTCCCCTTATACGGTTTGTGGAGGGGGGGGGGGTGTGCCGAAGCATGGCTCAGGCTAGGATTGTTCTTGGTTTCTGGCCTCTATTTTCTTCGTTTCCTTTCTCATGAGTTCAGATCCATCGCTTGAATAAAATCAGGTTCCTGATCAAGATTCAGCAGAGCAAGGCTAGCACACAAGCCGTAAACGGTAGTCGCAAATTCCATCAAGATTCAGACTTCCATATTTGGGAGTGTTGACCCATTCATTCTTTCAACAAACAGTGGATTTTATTGGCTTGTAATGAAGCATCAAGATAAATACACACAATAAGCACACATCCAGTCATTGCATAACTACGACGCACACAACCAACACATAGCTGCACACACAAAAATACGCCAACAAATAACAAAGCGCAGGTGAGAGAGAAAAAACACAACGGGATTAGATCCGCGGTCAGAAAACTACGACAACGACCATATCCACATCAAACATCTCATGGCATCACC
>NW_025301397.1:0-886 GCF_018294505.1 Triticum aestivum
TCCAGATTGCAATCTTAGTTTCTTGCTTGTTCTTCGTTTGCTCGCAGGAAACAGACCCTCGTGGTCAGGTTGATCGTGCTCCGGCGTGGTCAATAACCTCTCGGAGTTGGTTTAGCGATTGCTAAGGCGCGACGTCCTCGCACGTTCGTAGTCGGATCGTCAAAGTCGACTTCCACCAAAGCGATATCCATCATCTCATCGAAAGATCGGGACCCTCGCCTCTATCAAGTGGTATCAGATTTCCAGGTTGCTCGGTGAGATTTTACAGTTTTTCGTAGTTTAGATCGAGTCTGTTCTTCATACCTATAGTCCACGAAAAAGCCACAAAAAAAATTAGGGTTAGTTCATTATATCCGAACCAATCTGAGCCTTTGCATAATCTTTTTAGGGTTTTGCTTTGTTGAATTTGCGGTTGCATCGTCGTGTCTAGTTGCTGGTCTTAGAGTCTAGTCTTTTAGAGTTTCGAGTTCTGGTCATAAGTTGTCACGCCGCCGCCGCACCATCATCATCGCCCCTGCCATCTACCACCACCGCTTATCCGCCACCGCTCCGAATCCGTATCCATATACCACCACCAATCCGTGTCCATATACCACCACCGATCCATATCCATATACTACCACCGCTACCACCACCGCTGCCATATACCACCACCATATATCCACCACCAATCCGAGTTCTTTGCTTTTAGGTTTGTTTTTGGGATCCATCTAGATTCCGATTCGTGTTTCCTTGCCGGAGTAGGTTTCGGAAAAAAAAGAATCGGGTAGCCACGCTCCGTTTAGGCCCAAAATTTTTCGAAAACGCATTTTTCGAAAAAATTTCTGGCTATCCTATTTTTAGGTGTTTCTGAGTGTTTTGAGACAGGTGCCATTATAGGAAGTTT
>NW_025301398.1:0-886 GCF_018294505.1 Triticum aestivum
GTTTAGACTTTGGGTTTTGTTTAGATTAAAAGTTCGCCATAGCTGCAACTTCGCGTACTTCGTTTGTGTTCAACGACCAGACAAAGGCGTCACAGAACCCCACCTTGATCAATAAAGCTTTCATCTTATATTCGCAATATCCAGATTGCAATCTTAGTTTCTTGCTTGTTCTTCGTTTGCTCGCAGGAAACAGACCCTCGTGGTCAGGTTGATCGTGCTCCGGCGTGGTCAATAACCTCTCGGAGTTGGTTTAGCGATTGCTAAGGCGCGACGTCCCCGCACGTTCGTAGTCGGATCGTCAAAGTCGACTTCCACCAAAGCGAAATCCACCATCTCATCGAAAGACGGGACACCTTTGCCTCTATCAAGTGGTATCAGATTTCCAGGTTGCTCGGTGAGATTTTACAGTTTTTCGTAGTTTAGATCGAGTCTGTTCTTCATACCTACAGTCCACGAAAAAAGCCACAAAAAAAAAATTAGGGTTAGTTCATCATATCCGAACCAATCTGAGCCTTTGCATAATCTTTTTAGGGTTTTGCTTTGTTGAATTTGCGGTTGCATCGTCGTGTCTAGTTGCTGGTCTTAGAGTCTAGTCTTTTAGAGTTTCGAGTTCTGGTCATAAGTTGTCACGCCGCCGCCGCACCATCATCATCGCCCCTGCCATCTACCACCACCGCTTATCCGCCACCGCTCCGAATCCGTATCCATATACCACCACCAATCCGTGTCCATATACCACCACCGATCCATATCCATATACTACCACCGCTACCACCACCGCTGCCATATACCACCACCATATATCCACCACCAATCCGAGTTCCTTGCTTATTAGGTTTGTTTTCGAGATCCATCTAGATTCCGATTCGTGTTTCCTTGCCGGAGT
>NW_025301399.1:0-886 GCF_018294505.1 Triticum aestivum
GTCCTAGTTGCGGCCAGTGTTTAGTCCCACCTCGCCAACCGAAGGGCGCTCACACCAGTTTATAAGCCCGTCCCTCTATGCCTTGTTGAGCTTCTATTAAAGTGAAAATAGATGCCCTTATACAGGAAATTTGACTTAAATTCATAGTAAATTTCATAGAAATTTAGTATGAATTTAGGTTGAATTTTCTCTATAAGTGCATCTATGTTCATTTTTTATATTTATAAAATAAATAAACCTTAATAAAATAAATAAAACTAAATAAACCTTAATAAAATAAAATAAAATAAACTATAGTAACTACAATAAATAAACCTTAATTAATTAAGTAAAAATAGCAGCAAGTAAAATAAATAAAAATAGCAGCAGTAAAATAAATAAAAATAAAATAATTAAAGTAAAAGACATAAGTAATTAGAAATAAAATAATTAAGTTTTTTGTTGTAAGTAGAAAGAAAACCATTTCAGAGTTCATTTGAAATGCTTTTCAATTTTAGGGTCTTATAGCTCAAAATAATTAGTAAATGCATGAAAAATAACAAATGAAGTCAGAAAGGATTGACAAATGATGATGTTGCTTTGAATGGTGCATTTTGAACACACAAAAAGTCAGGAGTTCAAATAAGTTTAAAAAAATGAAATCCCTTTGTAACAGACGAGTTTCCGGATGAAATCCTGATACTTTGAAAGAGATTGTCCGTTTTGTACACGAAGTGCATCCAGTTTTTGCCGTAACCCTCTCAACTTTCTTGCACATGCTATGTGGATGAAATGATGATATCATGCCAACTTTCAACCTTTTCAGAGTTCATTTGAAATGCTTTTCAATTTTAGGGTCTTATAGCTCAAAATAATTAGTAAATGCATGAGAAATAACAAATGAAGT
>NW_025301400.1:0-886 GCF_018294505.1 Triticum aestivum
ACTCAATGATTTTCACGAGAGAAGATAAAATGACTTCTTCAAATTATATGAAATATGAGTTGGGAGTTTCAAAGAATTAAATTCAAAGCCCCTTTGAATTTATTTTCAATTTGGAATAGATCATCATGCATATTTTATTTTCTTGCATTTTGGTCGATCCTAGAAATTTCACGCAACTCAAGGACCCTTGGAGAGAGTTGGAGATTTCGTTATTTTCATATTTGAGAGTTTTCTCGAATTGAAAAGAGGATCATTTGATTTATTTATTTCATCTTCAATTATTTTCCGTTATCAAAAATATAAGAGAGGGAATAATATGACTTTCCCAAATTTAGGAAAATGAAGATTTAATAAATAGATCAAATTTTGTTTGCCGGAGTTTTATTTGCATTTTATTCGGATAGGGAAAATGCGCGTTTTTGAAAATTTTATTTTAGGTCCGGAGAAAAGTTCATTTTGTTCGGCTCATTTTTAGGAGTCGGGGAAAATTTACTTTATTAAATTTTGGAGTTCGTTTAGATTTTCTTTTATTTATTTTTCTGCGCGCGAGACCGTTTAAAAAAAAATCCGCAGCGCCTTGGGCCAAAGGCCCAAGCCACTAGCCGTCGGCCGGCCAAGAGGCCATAGCGCGCGTGCACCATGGAGCCGCCGCTTCTTGCTTTCCTAGTCTTAGTAGGACTCTTGTCCTATGTTCGTTTATTCCGTATCTATTTCTAGATCTTTTCCTTTTGTTTCCTAATCCTAGTCTATTTCTTGTCCCCTACCCCAAGCAAAACCCTCCCCTCCCCAATATAAATACCCAAGCACCCCCCCTCTAAACACATCAAACCAACACCTCTCCTCTCCTCTCCGCCGCCCCACGCCGCGCCGCCACACCCACGCCGCG
>NW_025301401.1:0-886 GCF_018294505.1 Triticum aestivum
TGATGCATGCATGAAACATGGCAATATGAGTGTGTTGGGCTAATGCAACTAAAACCAGAAGGGTTTGAACAAATTTGAATCAAGGATTCAAATTTCAAATTCAAATATGGCCTTTTAAAGTGCCTTTTCTTGTTCTGATTAAAACATCAACTTAACTTGTTTGATCATGCATGGAAATGGTACAGATGGATAGATTGGATTTTTCTGATCATTTTTCATATATAATTTGTCCAATTTGGAGTTACAGAATAAAAGTTATGAATTTTTGAAGTTTAATTAATATTCTGGAATTTCCTGATTTAATTTAAATCCAGAAATTCAATTACTGCGTCAGCCTGACGTCAGTGTGACGTCAGCAGGTCAACTGCGGCTGGCTGAAGTCAAACCTGACGTGTGGGGGCCACACGTCAGTGACAGGGGGGGTTAAACAGATTTAAATTAATTCTAATTACTAATTAGTGGCGCTGGGGCCCACTGTGAGTGTCAGGGGGGTTGACTAATAGTAGTTAGCGCTAACCTAACCATCTGGCCGACAGGGCCCACGCGTCAGTGACCCTGGGGGGGTCAAACCCCAGGTCGGTCAAGTCAAACCCCACCGGCGACATGACGCCGGCGAGATCCGAGACGGCGGCGAGAGTGCTTTTTGCCATTCCGGCGACCAAATGGACGGCGGAAGGCATCTACGTGTTGCTGAGGTTGAGCCGCGTCTATTGGTGGTGGTGGTTGGGCTCGGGGTGGCCGGAGTTGACGGCGGCGAGCTCGGCTGCGGCGGCCGGAGTTCGGGTGCGGTCGGGATCAGTGTTGCAGGGGGTTTGGGGAGGCGTTGGTGCGTTCTACGTGCTCCTGGTGATGTGTGGAGCACGATGGTGTGCTCGGTTGGGCGCTA
>NW_025301403.1:0-886 GCF_018294505.1 Triticum aestivum
CCTAATTAAAAGAAGGGCAAGCACCCTTTAAATTGCATTCTGTGAATCCAAAATGCCCTAAAAATAGTTTTGTGAATTTTGGCAAGAGTTATATATCAAACCAAAATTCTGGAATATTTTTAAGGAATTATTTGGTCTCTGAATTTAAATCAATAATCTATTTGAATTTGGGGATATATTCATAATATACAATGAATATATTTTCAAATGCTTTGAAATGTTTTATGTACTTTTGGAATAGTCCAGAGAGGTAACATAAAATATTTCAGAATGTTTTGGCACTGTATGAAATTATTTTGAATTTGAAAACAGTGGCAAAATAAAATAAAAAGAAAACAGAACTGAAATAGAAATAAAAGACAGAGAAGGACTTACCTGGTGCCCACCCGTGCAGCCCACCAGCCGGCCCAGTTCCCCCCAGCCGGCCCAGCCCATCTCCACTCCCTTCTCCTGTCGTCTTCGTCCTCGGACAGAAGGACGAGCGTGTGGCCGCGGCACGCACACACGCGCCCGAGCCACCTCCTGCTTGCCGCCCCGCCCCGGATCGGCTAAGGATGCCACGACACCCCCCTGGAACCCCCTCGTCCGCTCCCTTGCCTCCCTGCTCTCTCCCTCTCACTCCCCTGCTCTTTTTCCCCTCATGGCCGAAGCCGCCATGGCCACTCCGATGAGCTACACCACGGCCACATCCACCCCCCCCCCTCGCTCCCTCTCCGCATGCCTGAGCTCCGCCCTGACCCCGTGGAGCTACCCACCGACGCACGCGATCAGAGGAGGCCGAAAACGACCGGAGCGTCGTCGTCTTTATCTCTGGTGCCCGGAGATCGCCGCCGTCAATTCGCCGGTGCAGAAGCCTCCCCGAGCCCGCCGAGCTTCTCTTCCGACC
>NW_025301404.1:0-886 GCF_018294505.1 Triticum aestivum
ATGGAAATCGCTTTGGGACCCCAAAACGGTGAGTAATAGTCCAAGAATCAGGCCAGAATCAGCCCGAACTGCGATTGCTGATGACCGACACGTAAGCACACCTTAGGGTTCAACAACCATGGAAATCGCTTTCGGACCCCAATACGGTGAGTAATAGTGCACGAAACGGGCCAGAATCGGCCAAAATTGCGACTGTTGACGATGGACACGTAAACGCACCGCGGGGATCGTCAATCGTGGAAATAGCTCTGGGACCCCAAAATGGTGAGTAATAGTCCATGAAAGAGCCCAGAATCAAACGAAATTAGGATTGCTGGTGAACAACACGTAAGCGCACCCTGGGGTGCGTCAAACATGGAAATCGCTCCGAGACACCAAAACAATGAGTAATAGTCCACGAAACGCGCAAAATTTGGCCAAAACTGCGAGTGTTGATGACCGACAAATAAATGCACCCCAGGGATTGTCAATCATAGAAATCGCTCTAGGACCCCAAAACGGTGAGTAATAGTGCACGAAAAGAACCAGAATCGGCCAAAACTATGAGTGTTGATGACCGACCCGCAAACGCACCCTGGGGTTCGTCAATCCTGGAAATCACTCCGGGACCCCAAAACACTGAGTAATAGACCAAGAGACGGGCCAGAATCGGCCAAAACTGCGAGTGTTGATGACCGACACGTAAGCGCACCTTGGGGTTCAACAACTATGGAAATCGCTTTGGGACCCCAAAACGGTGAGTAATAGTCCAAGAATCAGGCCAGAATCAGCCCGAACTGCGATTGCTGATGACCGACACGTAAGCACACCTTAGGGTTCAACAACCATGTAAATCGCTTTTGGTCCCCAAAACGGTGAGTAATAGTGCACGAAACGGGCCAGAATC
>NW_025301405.1:0-886 GCF_018294505.1 Triticum aestivum
CAGCACGCGGCCGGGGCCAGAGCCCCGCCACGGCCGGAGCCCCGTTCGGGCGCCCCGCCCTCTTCGCCCATTTCCGCTCGGGTTCGCCCGCCCCGTTGCACGCTCGGCCCGTTAGGGGCCCTGGCCCAATGACAGCCGGGGTCCACCCCCCAGAACATTTTAATAAAAAAAGAAATTAATAAAAATAAATAAATAAATAAAGAAAGAAATAAAAATAATAAAATAAATAAATTAAATTAATTAATTAACTAAATTAATTAAGTTAATTAATCATGTTTAAATTAATCTAATTAGTTAATTAATTTAACTAAACAGTAGTTAATTAGCTAACAGCCCCTGACAGGTGGGACCCACCTGTCAGGTTGACCAGGTCAACGTTGACTGCTGACGTCAGCATGACATCATGCTGATGTCATAAATCCATTTTTGAATTAAGTTAAATAATTAATTAAATTCCAGAAATTAATAAAATCTTCAGGAAATCATATCTTTTAATCCGTAACTCGGATTAAAATATTTTCAACATGAAAGTTGCTCAGAACGACGAGACGAATCCGGATACGCAGCCCGTTCGTCCACCACACCTCCCTAACATATCGAACACGCAACCTTCCCCCTCCGGTCCGTCTGTCTTAAAACACGAAACATCGGGAATACTTTCTCGGATGTTCCCTCCTTCGCCGGTACCACCTACTGTCGCGTTAGGACACACCTAGCACTGCTCATTGTCATGTCACGCATCGTCATGTTTATGTTTGCATTGTATTTACTGTTTCTTCCCCCTCTTCTCTCCGGTAGACTACGAGACCGACACTGCTGCTGCCCAGTTCGACTACGGAGTTGACGACCCCTCCTACTTGCCAGAGCAACCAGGCAAGCCCCCCCC
>NW_025301406.1:0-886 GCF_018294505.1 Triticum aestivum
GGCGGGCGACGGCGGGCGGCGTCGAGGGCGAGGGCGACGGCGGGCGGCGTCGAGGGCGAGGGCGACGGCGGCGATGTTGATTCGGAGAAGACGAGAAGGGGTTCGGGGCCCTCGTACTTATAGCGCCCCCCCCCTTTAGTCGCGGTTGGGGAGGCGACCCGCGACTAAAGGGTACCTTTAGTCGCGGTTGGGGAGGCGACCCGCGACTAAAGGGTAACCTTTAGTCGCGGTTGGGGAGGCGACCCGCGACTAAAGGGCTTTTTCGGCGGGTTTTTGTTCCCACGCGCAACGACCTTTAGTTGCGGTTGGGCAGGCCAACCGCGACTAAAGGTATTCTTAAAATACTTTTTCTTTTTCAAAATGTTAAGAATACAAATAATATATCGAAAAATTCAGAAAAATAAAACTAATTCAATTCAATATGTTAAAAACACAAATAATATATCAAAAAATTCAGAAAAATAAAACTAATTCAATTCAAAATGTTAAAAATACAAATAATATATCAAAAAATTCAGAAAAATAAAACTAATTCAATTCAATATGTTAAAAACACAAATAATATATCAAAAAATTCAGAAAAATAAAACTAATTCAATTCAATATGTTAAAAACACAAATATTATATCAAAAAATTCAGAAAAATAAAACTAATTCAATTCAAAATTCTAAAAATACAAATAATATATCAAAAAATTAAGAAAAATAAAACTAATTCAATTCAAAATGTTAAAAATACAAATAATATATCAAAAAATTCAGAAAAATAAAACTAATTCAATTCAAAATTTTATACGCCTAGGCAGGAGTATGACTAAATCACTCCAAATTTCATGTATCATCAGTGGTATCTCGAATCATTCGAAAATGGACACCAAACACATCA
>NW_025301407.1:0-886 GCF_018294505.1 Triticum aestivum
GAGTTCAAATAAGTTCAAAAATTGAAATCCCTTTGTAACAGATGAGTTTCCGTATGAAACCCTGATACTTCGAAAGAGATTGTCCATTTTGTACACGAAGTGCATCTAATTTTTGTCGTAACCCTCCCTACTTTCTTTCACATGCTATGTGGATGAAATGATGATACCATGCGAACTTTCAACCTTTTCAGAGTTCATTTGAAATGCTTTTCAATTTCAGGGTCTTATAGCTCAAAATAAGCAGTAAATGCATGAAAAATAACAAATGAAGTCAGAAAGGGTTAAAAATTGATGATGTGGCTTTGAATGGTGCATTTTGAACACACAAAAAGTCAGGAGTTCAAATATGTTTAAAAAAATGAAATCCCATTGTAACAGACGAGTTTCCGTACGTAACCCTGATACTTCGAAAGAGATTGTCCATTTTGTACACGAAGTGCATCCAATTATTGCCGTAACCCTCTCAACTTTCTTGCATATGCTATGTGGATGAAATGATGATACCATGCCAACTTTCAACCTTTTCAGCGGTCATTTGAAATGCTTTTCAATTTTAGGGTCTTATAGCTCAAAATAATAAGTAAATGCATGAAAAATAACAAATGAAGTCAGAAAGGGTTGAAAATTGATGAGGTGGCTTTGAATAGTGCATTTTGAACACACAAAAAGTCTGGAATTCAAATAAGTTCAAAAATTGAAATCCCTTTGTAACAGATGAGTTTCCGTATGAAACCCTGATACTTCGAAAGAGATTGTCCATTTTGTACACGAAGTGCATCTAATTTTTGTCGTAACCCTCCCTACTTTCTTTCACATGCTATGTGGATGAAATGATGATACCATGCCAACTTTCAACCTTTTCAGAGTTCATTTGAAATGCTTTTCA
>NW_025301408.1:0-886 GCF_018294505.1 Triticum aestivum
GACTCGCGTTATGATACTTGCCCTTTGTCATCGGTATGTTACTTGCCCGAGATTTGATCGTCGGTATCCAATACCTAGTTCAATCTCGTTACCGGCAAGTCTCTTTACTCGTTCTGTAATACGTCATCTCATAACTAACTTATTAGTTATAATGCTTGCAAGGCTTAAGTGATGAGTATTACCGAGAGGGCCCAGAGATACCTCTCCGACAATCGGAGTGACAAAACCTAATCTCGAAATACGCCAACTCAACATGTACCTTTGGAGACACCTGTAGTACTCCTTTATAATCACCCAGTTACGTTGTGACGTTTGGTAGTACCCAAAGTATTCCTCCGGTAAACGGGAGTTGCATAATTCTCATAGTTACAGGAACATGTATAAGTCATGAAGAAAGAAATAGCAGAATACTAAACGATCAAGTGCTAAGCTAATGGGATGGGTCATGTCAATCACATTATTCTCCTAATGATGTGACCTCATTAATCAAATGACAACACATGTCTATGGTTAGGAAACATAACCATCTTTGATTAATGAGCTAGTCAAGTAGAGGCATACTAGTGACTATATGTTTGTCTATGTATTCACACATGTATCATGTTTCCGGTTAATACAATTCTAGCATGAATAATAAACATTTATCATGATATAAGGAAATAAATAATAACTTTATTATTGCCTCTAGGGCATATTTCCTTCAGACACCACTGCCACCCTGTCTTAGCGTAACGCGAGTCGAGGCGGACGTCGTCGCGGTAGCGACGACGGACGCCGAGACGAGCACGTGAAACCACTACCACCATTTCTTAGCATAACGCGAGTCGAGGCAGACGTCGTCGCGGTAGCGACAACGGACGCCGAGACGAGCACATGACACCACTGC
>NW_025301409.1:0-886 GCF_018294505.1 Triticum aestivum
TAAACAAATCGGTAAATGACTGAAAAATAGCAAATGATGTCAGAAAGTGTTGAAAATTGATGACGTCGCTTTGAATGGTGCGTACGGAACGCAGAAAAGTCTGGATTTGAAATAAGTTTAAAAAATGAAGTGCCCATGTAACAGATGAGTTCTCGACAGAAACACTGATACTTCAAAAAAGATTGTCCAGTTTGTACACGAAGTGCGTCCAGTTTTTGCCGTAACCCTCTCTACTCTTTTGCACATGCTATGTGGGTGAAATGATGATACCATGCCAAGTTTCGACATTTTCAGAGTTCATTTTGTAGAGATTTTCAATTTCACGGTCATTTAGCTCTCTAAACAAATCGGTAAATGACTGAAAAATAGCAAATGATGTCAGAAAGTGTTGAAAATTGATGACGTCGCTTTGAATGGTGCGTACGGAACACACAAAAAGTCTTGAGTTGTAATAAGTTTTAAAAAAATTAAGTGCTAGTGTAATAGATGAGTTCTCGTCCGAAACCCTGATACTCCGAAAGAGATTGTCCAGTTTCTACACGAAGTGCGTCCAGTTTTTGCCGTAACCCTCTCTACTCTTTTGCACATGCTATGTGGGTGAAATGATGATACCATGCCAAGTTTCGACATTTTCAGCGTTCATTTTGTACTGATTTTCAATTTCACGGTCATTTAGCTCTCTAAACAAATCCGTAAATGACTAAAAATAGCAAATGATGTCAGAAAGTTTTGAAAATTGATGACGTCACTTTGAATGGTGTGTACGGAACGCAAAAAAGTCTGGAGTTGTAATAAATTAAAAAAATGACGTGCCCATGTAACAGATGAGTTCTCGTCCGAAACCCTGATACTTCGAAAGAGATTGTCCAGTTTGTACACGAAGTGC
>NW_025301410.1:0-886 GCF_018294505.1 Triticum aestivum
GTATGAAAAAGTTGTTGGCGTTTTGAGTCAGGTATGTCTATGCAGTCCGAATCTGAATCCAGAACATGAGAGACTTGGACTCTATCTTCTCTTGGCCCAAAAGTGACGTGAAAGAACTTTTTGAACAGCACTTAAACATCTCTTTCTCCCTTATCTTCATATGTGAATTGTACAAATATCCCATACACCTGCAATTAGACAAAACACAAAAGTGTGTGAAGTATTTTTGTTCTGGATAACATAAATAGATTATTGAATAGTTTGCACTAGAAATCACCTGACAAATATGCATGTATGCAATATTTTTGGTCGTATCCAAGGTAGTCATGTCCTCATCACACAACCACCATTATCTGCCAAGAGCGCACCTGCGGGGCCTGCACTACGTTCTTCTTCTTCCATGGCATCAACAGGGCACACAAGTGATATTATTTGTCGTCGTTGTAAGGGAGGAGGTCATTATGCGAGGGAATGCAAATCTCCGCGTGTGATGATTGCTACCGCGGATGGTGGATATGAGTCCGCTAGTGACTATGATGAGGAGACTTTGGCTTTTATTACACGTGAAGAACATGGTGGAGATGATTCTGATCATGAGACGCAATACATGGCTCCTGAAGACGTTGACAGGTATGAATGTTTAGTTGCTCAACGTGTTTTGAGTGTGCAGATCACACAAGCTGAGCAAAATCAGAGGCACAATTTGTTCCATACCAAGGGAGTTGTGAAGGAACGTTCTGTGCGCGTCATCATAGACAGAGGGAGCTGCAACAACTTGGCTAGCATGGAGATGGTGGAGAAGCTTTCTCTCACCACAAGACCACATCCACATCCTTACTACATCCAATGGTTCAACAACAGCGGCAAGGTTAAGGTAACACGTACT